>NC_054702.1:67757962-67885462 GCF_016097555.1 Gigantopelta aegis
GGGCTGAACGTTTGATTTGAAGTTCGTAAATACTGTGTTGGGAGTTGGGGATGTTTAACGGTAACAAACACACAGACGGACAGATGCACAAAGACATGCAAAACTACATAAAAATGCACACACACACACACGCGCGCGTGCGCGCCGACACTAACAAAAATCTGCATAATTATAGACACATCAGTCGCAATGCGTAACTGGTGTCATTAAATGTCATAAAGCAAGAAATTGTGTTATAACTCAAAATAAAGCATTGTGATATTGCGCCATACATATAGTTCACAAGCAAAATAAATAAATAAATAAATGTTAATTATTAAATACTTGGTAGTAAATGCAAATTATATCTGATCGTGTTAACAATGAATAATACACGTGTATATATAAATGTTACCCGAAACTTTATAAAGTGTTCATATAACTCAGATAAAACTATGACTCTATAACGTATTAATTACAAACGTCAATTGTAGGGCTACTTATGATAAGTTTTGGGTATTTTATGTGTTTTTAAAAACAAATGTGAAAAACAGAAAAGTGATAAAAACAAGTAACAAGTAATTGTTAATGAAAAAACAATGGAAAAGATTTAGAAAGTTGGAAAACTTGTGCCTAATCCATTTGTTTTTCAGAAACAATAAAATATATTACAATCGATCAATAAAAATGTTTAATGGCGTGTCATTTCGCGTTATGCTCCTTGACGTCTTTTGGCTACCTATTCAAATACCAAGAAATATCAAAATAGTATTAATCTATATAAACCGTAAGTGATAAACATCATTCATATATATATATATATATATATATATATATATATATATATATATATATATATATATATATATATATATATATAAAAGGTAATATGACAAACATTAGCATTGTTGGTCAAATAGCAAAAATATACATACATGTACTGTTTGTTATTTGTAAAATTTTCTATAACACGATTAAATGAATCCTCGAGAGCTTCCTTATATAAACATTTTCCACAATTATTTAGTTTTAAGCAATATTTGGATTGTGTTTATTTTGAGAAATTTAGATCTGTATTGACCAAACTTCGTGTAGCATTACATAGATTATCGGTTGAAACAGGAAGATGGAATAAGCCTAGCCCTATTTTATTAAAAGACAGACAGTTATATATTGTATAGATAGATAGATAGATACATAGATACATAGATAGATAGATAGATAGATACATAGATACATACATACATATATACATACATAAATACATACATACATACGTAATGACATGTGTATATCATTTTGTACTTGTCTGTCCATTATATGATGGCATACGACAAAAAGTATATTCCACAATATATTGATCTGTGTCACGATAATAATGCTCAGGTATTAAGAAATTTAGCTCGGTACTGTTTGAAAGCATTTCAACTAAGGAATAATATATTATACATCTAAAGTTTCTCCGTAACACGACGGTATTTACCTATATGTTTAATGAATTACTTGTTCGTGTAAGAGACGTCTTTTGAGGGCTTACATTTTAGATATCAGGTCACACTTAGTATATTATCAATGCTCAGTGGTCAGTAGGCAATAAACTATACACATTTATATAACAAAAGAAAATACAATATCTGATAAACAGTATAAAGGCCAGACTCAAGACTGCCGAAATGTTGTTTGTATTTCAAGAATTTCTTAAAATCTTCTGTCTTGATTTAAAAATTTTAAGGGCTGAATTTAGGAAGCCTGTTTTTCCTTTAACGCTGGTTGGAAATAAAAGATGTAGTTCCACGCATGTAATGTTAAAAAAAAAAAAAAGGCTACGCATATTTGTCCTGTCTTGGTGACTCAGTCTTAGCAGGATTTCTGTTTCAGTCGGTTCACAATGCTAAGGGCCATAACTGTAAATCACTTCATGGTCTCCAGGAATAAATATATCAAAATATGGGGTATTTTTTTAATTCGCTTGAAGCAGGGGTCGAGCCCTAAACCATCTCCTCTGCACACACGCGACTGCCATTCTCAAGGAAACGATTTTACGAGTTTGCTACCAGTCCTTCAACAGGATGAGAAAAAGCACAGTGACTAGTTAGCAGGAGGGTGCGCCAGAAGATTTGTTTTAAAAAAAAAACCTGTGGTATACGCCTATTATTTCGTCTGAGAGAAAATGTATTTAAAAGATACCTCGTTATCAAATGAAATAGTACTTTATGTGCAGACACATTTTTATTTACGTCTCAGACAAATCAGACAGTATTCAACAATAAAAATAATACAACAATGTGTAAATTATAATACACATGCCACATATACTCTTCAAAAGAAGAAACGCAAAACCACATTGTCGTAACATTTGGAGAATTGATTTAATTATTGAATGGTGAGTCCGATAATTACCAAATGTTGCAGGATTGTTCACAATTCACTCTAGTCCATTGTGAGTAAGTGATAGGACACACCACCAAGGACAAGGTCATCTGGAGTCAATACCAGGTGTGGCCTCCGCGTGTGTTGACAACTGCCTGGCACCGCCTGCCCATTGAAGCAACCAGAGTACGGATGACGTCCCGGGGGATGGTGGCCCACTCGGCCTGCAAGGCTGCTGCCAGCTCGGGCAGGGTCTGGGGCTGTGGTTGTCGCTGTCGGAGGCGTCGGTCCAACTCGTCCCATAGATGCTCAATTGGGTTCAAATCCGGTGATATCGATGGCCAAGGAAGGACATTAATGTTGTTGTTCTGTAGGAAAGCCGTTGTGAGACGTGCTGTGTGAGGCCTGGCGTTGTCATGTTGGAACACTGCGTTGGCGTTGGCCATAACTGGAACGATGTGTGGCCGGATGCCAGTGTGTGAGATGGCTGCCCACACCATGACACTACCCCCGCCGAATCTGTCCACTTCCTGCACGCAGTTTGCCGCATAACGTTCACCACGACGCCTATACACGCGACATCTTTCATCATGACGTCGGAGCAGAAATCGGGACTCGTCACTGAACCACACCTGTCTCCATCGCAGTTGAGGCCATTGTCGATGAATCTGGCACCACTGCAGTCGGAGTCGACGGTGTTGTGGTGTTAAGATGACACCTCGAACTGGACGTCTGGCACGAATTCCTACCTCACGTAGGCGGTTCCGTACGGTCTGGTAGGATATCGTGCGCAAACCTGGTATTGCTGCGGCTGTGGAGGTGGCAGTAGTCAATCGTTCCCGAAGGTGGCGTACCCGGATGTAGCGGTCCTGCCCGGGGGTAGTGACCCGTGGTCGACCGGATCTAGGGAGGTCACGTGTTGATCCATGTTGCTGGTAATGGTCTCACAGTCTGGAGATGGTGCTTGGGGACACATGGAATGCCCTGGCAACGGCCGTTCTGGATTCGCCTGCGTCTAGTCGGCCGATGGCATTGTTTCTCTGCGGTTCACTGAGACGTGGCATGTCCTGGATTGTCAACTGTCGGCCAGATACAGAGGCCAGGCAAGCGAACACCCTGCACTTTTATACTGTTGGTGTTCATGTTGCACGTGCAGACAACGCACGTGCAGTGGTGACATGGTTTGTACGTGGCTGCGTTTTTGCGAATATTCACATTTTGGAACTTTATTGTACAGTAGCTGCGTTTTATCGAATGTAACCGTGGGAATGTGTTTGGGACATGCAATGACCTTATAGTCACAAAGCATGAACCGGTAGGAAACATAAAATCGGAGTTATAACCCATTTGTACCCTTTTGCGTTTCTTTTTTTGAAGAGTATATATATGGAGTTGTGACAGACTAAAACTATATACATGTACATGTATTTAAACATGAAAGCAGATATTTTAAGAAACTATTTACGTATTTACAACAAAATATTAATTAAAAGATTATAAAGTTAACACAAACACAAACAAAAACAAAACATTCGCTGTACATATACATGTATACATATACATATACATTTGTTTTGTTTTTTGTTTTGTTTTTTAAAATGGCAATGCAATAAAATATGATTAAACACACGCCGAGATATCATTTCCTTGATTGATATGCTTTGTTAAGCTATAGCATCCTGTCAAGTATAGGTAGATATTTAAGCTGCAACCTGCTATGCTGCCCCGTGACATGCAGTCTGTGTGACACACGCGAATCACGGTGACTGACAAGTGCGCATTTAGGTGCAGAACATGTCAAACTGTACCTGGTAAGTACAACACCCCCCACACGCACACCTCCCCCGGCCGTGTTGTGAGTCATTGAACTAGCTTACATAAAGGTATTCTCTCACGGTGCGATTTGTAACATACTATTTTCTTATGATTAGTTTGTATATATATATATATATATATATATATATATATATATACAGACGTCTTTCCAACTAAAACATATTTACGGAGCTTGCGCTTGCAATTCATTTATTTCTTATAGAGCAGCCAGGTTAACTTATATGTCACAGAGCAACCAATTTCGATCATGATGCTTATTTTAATGGATGGTATGACTGTGGCGACATGGTCATCACATCTACATCAATAACACACGTATGTGTGTTGTTGCCGCGTGATATCATAAATAACACATGATGTTCTCACAAATGAGTATGTAAGAAAATATGTTTCAGTCGCTTCAATGCTCTTATATGGGACGACAAAATATTTCGTTTACGGTTAATACAGAGCCGTACCCTCTGAGGGGCAGGGGGGCAGTTGCTCCCCTGAAAATCTCACTTTTTTTTTACTCCAGAAAATAGCATACACATCTCAGGGTTTAATTTGTATAGTGTTTCACTTGTTTATAAAAAGTAAACTCACGATTAAAACAATCAGGAAGTTTAAAATATACATAAATATTATCTTTTGTGTTGCCATGTCGTGATCCATATTCTGTCACTTTCTGCGTTTAAATAAAGCAAGATGCATCTATATACCAAAATATTTCTTTACTAGACCAAATACTGTTAAATACCGTGAGTTGTTTTGTAGTACGATATATAAATAATATCTGTAAATATATTGACTGTGTTTTAAAAATATCTAAATCCCCATAATAATCCATTTATTTATTTATTTATTTATTTATTACGCAGGGCTGTAACAATGTGTATTGGACACACAGTAGTAACTATTTGCTCATGAATTATTTTACGTGATCTGAGTTCAAATAAAGTTTTATTCCGTTCTGTTAATAGATACCAAACAATAAAATGGCTCTAAAGGCCCTGTCCCGGACCAAGCCACTGGCTGTCCAGACTTGGCCCGCGACAGACATGCCTGAAACCTTAGTGGTATATGGGCATGTGAAAAATACTCACTAAAGGCCTAATTCATAAAGCTTTCTTAAACTCTCAAATGTAATCGGAATGTTCTTGAAAGTAGTTTTGCATTGCACTGAGAGACTAGAATAGAATAGATTTTTAACGACACCCCAGTACGAAAAATACATCGGCTATTGAGTGTTAAACTATGGTAAATGCAAATGCAGAGAGAGACCGTAAAGTTGGAAGCGTTTAGTGAACGAGTCCCCAGATCGTTACTAAGTGTCCCACCGTGAGAACGCACCTTAAAGGGTGAACGCACCTTAGAGTTAAGAGTCAACATATCCCAGTTAAATCCAGCACAAGGTTATATAAACACGAGAAAACACCACAGAACTTCGATTCGGTGACTTTATCTCGACAAATCTTTATCGCCTCAAGGCGTTTTATTTTTATTATATAAAAATTCTATTTTGGTTTTGAACACTTTCTTATGAGACTTTGTTGTACGGGAAAAAAATGAAGAAAATATTATGAGTCATTGGTACAAATGATTAAATTATGTTTACTCGGCGAATTTTATTTTATCAAATGTTTGGTTCGTTCGTTCTAACCCGTTTCCCCCAGCCGCCCCCCCCCCCACCCACCCACCCCCCCACCCACTTCATAACCGATAATTCAGAGCATCTGCGATCCAGTTTCTTCTGAGTAGAGAAGGAACTATAATACAATTCGTAGATGTCAGTGCATTATGAAGCTAATATTCCAATGAAAATCTATAACAGAAAATTGATCCTTTGAAATCCATATTTTAACTGTCATTATTTCAATAATTTGGATGATGGAATAGATGTAAACATGCTGTGAAAAAGACATATTAAAGGTAAATTAGCTATTCGCGGGTTCTGTCCCGATGAACACGATAACAGATGTGTGATTCTAGTAATTTAAACTCTCTCTATATGTCCGTACAATTCTAACCAAATGTATATAATCGAAAGTTAATCATTTGGTACACACTCTGACGGTACGCCATATTTTGATGGAGTGCCATTATCTGAGAGTATAGATATAGTTGGACAAAGAAATGTGATGGAATCGTTTCGATTCCATCCTGAACTTGCATTGCAATTTCTTCATGATACTGACGTTTATTATAAATTTTAATTTTACCTATCTGTGATATTTGTATTTTTTGCACAGTGCTTTACACTGTCATGCATTTCCTCTTGCATTTTTATATTGATGTTGTTCATCACTTCTTGTTTGCATTTACCACAGTTTGACACCCAGTAGCTGATGCATTTTTCGTGCCGGGGTGTCGTTAAACATTCATTAATTCATTCACTTCATAAACTTATTCATTCAGTTGGTGGAAACCGATCGTAACCGATGATCGATTTTGGCATTCCAACTACTATTTAAAAAGTAATTTTTAAATGTTTCAGAAGGGCTTTAGAAATAGGTTATTGTGCACTTTCAAACATTTCTGAATTTTCTTCGTATATGTTCTCATTACACAGGCCTGCCTAATATATATATATATCACTGGCTACTCACTGGCTACTCACTGTTTACAACGTATAGCCTATTTGTATTATATACAAATAGGCTACACGTTGTATATATAATACAAATATTGAAATAGGCTACACGTTGTAAACAGTCAGTAGCCAGTTCTCTGTACTTGTAGTTGTGCAAATATCTGCCACCTAGCGGACTAGACTGATGCTTGCGCACTCCAATGATAATTAACTATTTGTTCAAATTATTAACCACTATTTTGCCAATTGTCCATTCGACTCTGCATTGTGCAAAGATATGGTTGATCGCGATAACGATTTGGTCGTTCAGATTTCAGAGATTTACTTCTGCCAACAAATCCAACACTGTTAATCAAGTATCCGATGTGGTCTAGTGGTTAGGATCCCTGGCTTTCACCCAGGTGGCCCGGGTTCAATTCCCGGCATCGGAATCTTATTTTTAACAGACTTATTTAATTATTTTTCAAAAGCATAATTTTTACAAACATAATTGCAATTTCTATATCATTCTCTCGTACATTTGTCCTAATTAATATCCAATCTATTTGTTCAGCCAATATCCTTTATAATCCAATATAATTTCATGAAATCTCTACGTTAATTACTTGTCGGGTACTTGGGTCCGGGTCGAGTTTGAACCTCGTTCTAGCTGGTGTAAATCCTATATATATTACGTTATCCTGATTATTTTTTAGTGCCGCCATCATATTAATTGTAAGCTTGATACGGTCCAGATCTTGTGGGAGGCGTCGAGGGGCGCCCATCCTTTTTCGCTGACTTATAAAAAAGAAAAGCCCGTTCAAGCACCTCTTACCATGTCCATGATAATTATTTCAACCCTGCAGTGTAACACAATGTGACCCCCCCCCCCCCCAACCCCCACCCCCACAACACACCACATTCACAAAACCTTTTTGTCAGACCAAACACATTCTCATCAGGAGAAGACTGAACATAAAAACAAAGTTCTGCAGCATTTAAAAACAGTTCAGGTAAAAAGCTAAAAGTTAAAAATGTAATCACAGGATAAGCTGGCTGGAAGCAGCAACACATTTCTATTCCGATGCGGAAAAATCTCACCCACTTTCAAGTGACACCCAATAGCCGATATGTATTTTTGTGCTGGGGTGTCGTTAAACAAACATTCATTCATTCCACCCACTTTCAAAGGTAGGTGGTTCTTATATAATTTCATACGGCATTTTTGGCCGAAACGCAATTTCTTGGTTTGAAATAGATTTAAAAATTCTCTTGCAAAATTAACGTGGGTATCCCCACCTCATCAAGCACGTCTAATTCCAAAAAAACATAAACCATCATCCGATGTGGTCTAGTGGTTAGGATTCCTGGTTTTCACCCAGGTGGCCCGGGTTCAATTCCCGGCATCGGAACGAAATTTTTAACACTTATTTAATTATTTTTTAAAAGCGTTATTTTTACAAACATAATTGCAATTTCTATATCATTCTCTCGTACATTATCCTAATTAATATCCTATGTATTTGTTTCAGCCAATATCCTTTATAATCCAATATAATTTCATGAAATCTCTACGTTAATTACTTGTCGGGTACTTGGGTCCGGGTCGAGTTTGAACCTCGTTCTAGCTGGTGTAAATCCTATATATATTACGTTATCCTGATTATTTTTTAGTGCCGCCATCATATTAATTGTAAGCTTGATACGGTCCAGATCTTGTGGGAGGCGTCGAGGGGCGCCCATCCTTTTTCGCTGACTTATAAAAAAGAAAAGCCCGTTCAAGCACCTCTTACCATGTCCATGATAATTATTTCAACCCTGCAGTGTAACACAATGTGACCCCCCCCCCCCCAACCACCCCCACCCCCACATTCACAAAACCTTTTTGTCAGACCAAACACATTCTCATCAGGAGAAGACTGAACATAAAAACAAAGTTCTGCAGCATTTAAAAACAGTTCAGGTAAAAAGCTAAAAGTTAAAAATGTAATCACAGGATAAGCTGGCTGGAAGCAGCAACACATTTCTATTCCGATGCGGAAAAATCTCACCCACTTTCAAGTGACACCCAATAGCCGATATGTATTTTTGTGCTGGGGTGTCGTTAAACAAACATACATTCATTCCGATGCGGGAAAATCTCACCCACTTTTAAAGGTAGGTGGTTCTTATATAATTTTATATGGCATTTTTGGCCGAAACGCAATCTTGTGGTTTGAAATAGATTTTAAAATTCTCTTGCAAAATTAACGTGGGTATCCCCACCTCATCAAGCACGTCTAATTCCAAAACACATAAACCATCATCCGATGTGGTCTAGTGGTTAGGATTCCTGGCTTTCACCCAGGTGGCCCGGGTTCAATTCCCGGCATCGGAATAATATTTTCTTGTTTTTTAACTTTTTTTCATACGTCTTTTTGACTCGTTCCAACCAGTGCACCACCACCGGTATATTAAAGGTCGTGGTATTTGCTATCCTGTCTGGGATGGGACATATAAAAGATTCCTTGCTACTAATAAAAAATTGTAGCGGGCTTCCATTCAAAGACTATATGTCGGAATTACCAAATGGTTGACATCCAATAGCCGATGATTAATAAATCAATGTGCACTATAATAATGGTGTCGTTAAACAAAACAAACATTACTTTACTTTGCAACCCAATTTGAATATAGGCCTAGCATCTATGTAGGGCCTACCTCAATCTAATTCAAATTAGCTCCACTATCACATGTAATAGTGGAGCTAATTTTAATTAGATTGGGCCTACCTTTATGTGCCTCTCCGAAATGTTGGCACAAATTCAGTAGAGGGTCAAATTGATCAGGTTGCACCACCCCACAGACAGAATAGCAAATAGCACGGTCTTTGATATACCAGTCGTGGTGCACTGGCTGGAACGAGAAATAGCCCAATAGGTCCACCTATGGGGATCGATCCTAAACCGACAGCGTATCAAGAGAGCGCTTTACCACTTTGTTGGTTTGAATTTGTATGTTTTGGAGGGGTTATTGTGTTGTTATTGTTGTTGTTTTGCTCTCTCTCTCTCTCTCTCTCTCTCTCTCTCTCTCTCTCTCTCTCTCTCTCTCTCTCTCTCTCTCTCTCTCTCTCTCTCTCTCTCTCTCTCAATCTGTTTTAAAGAGGGTCGTAGTTGTCAAAAAAATACTGACCAGGCTTCACAAAAATAATTTTACTGGCCTCCGTAGGGTTCGACCTTGTTGTATATTGAATGACCCAGTTTCGGGTTTTCCTTTTCTTTCTTTCTGTTTTTTTTTTTTGTGTGGGACAAACACCGGAAACTATATAAAGCTGGTTCACATTGCGGTGCTGTTCTTTCTAATGTCACGATAACTCGGTCAATGATAGTATAGTACTCTTCAGCCTAATATACCTGCCGTGAAAAGGCGCGAAAACACTGACCTGGTTTTTGTCAATGACGAACAAAACTAGATAAAATATACTTATAAAGGCAGGAATGGCTGCAGATTCTATTTTTCTAGGGAGGGGGTATAATGTAAAAACCTAAAAAAAACAAAACAATAAACAAACAAACAATAAACAAGCAATAAACAATTAAAAAAAAAATAATAAAAAAAAATAAAAAAAATTAAGGCATCTGTTACGGAAACCAGCATGCATTAAAACATCTTCCATTTTAAAATGGCACTTTCATTTGGGGAAAGGCATGAGCAATGTGCACTCAAGAATTGTTTCTATGGATTTGCGCCTGAAAAGTTGATTTGTGTGTACTAATAGGTATAAAACAAGTTAGGTTCGCAATTTAGTTCTCTTTCTCTCTCCCAACCCCTCACACACACACATACGCACACACAATATATTTGAACAAATTTAATTTTTGTTTTTAAATGGATGTTGGAATAAACCTATGTTAATGCAGGCAATAGGTTTGGTTTATGGAAAAGACTTGATTATTTCTGAAGTAACACCATGTCGCGAATTCTGACGAGATAAATGTAGTTGTTACAAAAAAAAAGAGAGATTGGGGAATATAGTGAGAAGAAGAAAAGGAGAGAGAGAGAGAGAGAGAGAGAGAGAGAGAGAGAGAGAGAGAGAGAGAGGGGGGGGGGCAGAGACATAGACAGAGATAGAGATACAGACATACAGAGACGGAGAGAGACGGGGTAATAACAATAATTACGTATTGTAGTGTTACACCGTTATTATAGGCACGTGTGCAGGAATTTTAGCGCGGGGGGAGGGGGGGAGGGGGGGTTAGACTATTATGTATGTTACCCGGGAAATATATTGAGAAAAAAACCCCCACCTAAATTTGCTTGAGTAGGAAGGGATTTCAACCTGTCGAACCCCCCCCCCCCCCCCCCCCCGCACACACACACACACACACCCGTACATTCGCCTGCATAACATGTCACCGTATCATCGACCTCTGCGCTTTTAGCTACATTGTTGTTTACAAGAAACGAAAGTGTGCCAAAGACGCGATGTTCGGGTTACGAACTGAAAGTTTGACACGGCCAATGCTACTTGGAAAAATAAACGAGATGTATATCATGTCGTGCCATGCCATGTCATGCAATAGATGTAAGGTTCGGGTTACGCACTAAATATTATGGCAACGGCACGTGCATTTCGAATATACGAACATGAGCTCCACCCCCTGTGCATTACCGAAGATTATATCATACAAATAATGGTGTGTGTCACTGTGTGTGTTTGTGTGTGCGAGTGTTGACATACAAAAGTCAATGATGAATAAATCAAGGTGCTCTAGTTATGTCGTTAAACAAAACAAACTTTAACTTCATTTCTTGTAGAAATTCATAGTGCTTTGGTAATTCTAACACTTCGGAAATCAGCGCCCTCTGCATTGGCTTGTAACCTGCACTAAACGGTGTTGTTTTTGGTGTGTGTGTTAGGGTCTCCACGAGTACTCGAGTACTCGGACACGGGTCGAGTCTAACAAGACCCGAGTCCGTTCACAGGACTCGAGTACCCGTACAAGGTGGAATACAATGATCAACTATAATACACTGGACAATGTAGGACAATAATTTCAGGATTAGATAATCAACGATATAACTGACACAATAATTATAAGATCATGCGCTAGTTTCTTTTTTTAAACTGACCGTCCATCCATCATAACACTAAATATATCAACCGGTTTCTAAATGCAATACAATGACATGATTTGGCATCCATGTTCAGCCCTGGAATTAAAATGCATAATTCTATTTAACCTTTATTCCTTAATCTCATCATCATCTACTGTAAGTGTCGGGTACATGGGTCCGGGTCGAGTTTGACCCTCGAGTACCCATATTTTGGACTCGTGGAGGCCCTAGTGTGTGTGTGTGTGTGTGGGTGGGGGGGGGGGGGGGGGGGGGGGGGGGGGGGGGGGAATAAGGGTGTTATTTTGGGGTGGGGGGGGTCGTGTTGTTGTTTTCATCTTCTTCTTTGTTTTCTTTTTCGTTAGTCAATTACTTCAGTTTGACTTGGCGTAAAAGATAGGAAAATATTTCGGAAATAAGAATTTTTTTTTTCAAAACAATTTTCTTTGTCTTTTTACGACTTGATACCTACCTACCTACTTTGCAAAAACATTTACATAGATCAACCATGAAAATGTTCCGTTGACCCCTCTTTAGCGCTATCCTACTGTGTTTTTTGCTGCTTTTGAACGATTTTTAAAATCATGTTGTTGTTTTGTAAATAAACTGCAGACAACAAATGCGCCACGCACTTTGATTTCAGATTGACTTAAAATGTGTACCAGTCAGTCATCTATATGAATATATATGAAATATGGGCTTTGTATTCAAAGCAGTTTTTAAAGAAATTGTCAATTTGCAAACCATTGCAGGTGAAAACTTTAGCTTGAAATTTTTATCTTATATTTGAAGTCTCATTATCCTAGCAAATAATGAACGTGTACATAGAAATCTGACATTTTGTATGAGAACTAAGAAGGTTATAAAGGTCTGATATATAGCAGACTGGTAGTTTTTCAGTAGCCATACTGAATGCTTAGAGACAACTGAAAAAACTAAATCCTGAAAATTTCATTTTATATTACAAAAACACTCTTATATTCATTAGGCACATTTAACTTTTTTCTCTATCAAATCCATCCAAATCGCTGTAAATTTCAAATACATGTATTACAACTATGTGATAATTAATCATGGAACAACATCTTTCTGAAATCTGAAAAAAAATGCAGGGCCTTTTCAATGAAAAGAAAACAATCCAAAACAATATGGGTACCTGTATATTGTTAAAATCCCCAAACTTGTCTCATTTTATAGCTAATGGTATGTAGTTTATCAAATTTTATTATCTATACAGAAATCTTTCTTACAAAATTGCAAAAAAATCAAAATCAAAAATCAAAAAAAATCATGATTTTATCACTCTCGAAGCACTGTGGTTGTCCTGACCATTTTTTTTTTAAATGTGTGTACTATTGATGTGCTAATATGTATGTAATATACAATCCCAAGACTGTATAGCTAATGGTATGTAGTTTATGTGGATGACTGAGGAATAGTTGGTACAAAGTGCAAGTGAACCTGACAGCGAAGTGTGTGGGCGACCCTAAATATTTGCTGATTTGAGATGGTTTGACCCTATATAAATATTATTTGGACATACTAGATGTCCTAACAACATAGTTTCAGATTAGTTTTACATTTATACAAGAAAGCTGATCTTTTACATGGATATTTTTCATTATAACCTCTAAAATTAATAATTTATTTATATACTCTAGGAAAAAGGGAAAAAATTTCGTTCCGATGCCGGGAATTGAACCCGGGCCACCTGGGTGAAAGCCAGGAATCCTAACCACTAGACCACATCGGATCGTTGTAAAATGGTGTTCGTTTATCGTACATAGAAATACTTTCGTTTATTTTTAGAAATAACCTTGTTCTTCGCGGAATATTTTTACGACATTATATCAGTTTTTATTTTATATATATTGTCATTTAATGTTATACGTTTAAAGTTCATATAACATACTAGTGCTTTTTTTATATTGAGATAGATTTCTTGTTTGATAATCTCTAGTATTTTATGGGTTGAACGACATGCCGTTTTCGTAACTGATGTAACAAAAATGAAAACACGTGAAAAACACACATTCACTACTTTTATTTCTATAAACTGTGCTTATATTTTCCATACTTAATACAGCCACCTAAAAATTGAATACAGAAGAATGGTAAAATGGAAAACAAAACGTATTTTAATATTTAGTTTTTTGGGGGAGGTGGTAGATTGAATCATTGAGTCCTGAAAATTCACGACGGCATTTTTTCATAAAAAGCTGTTGCAAAATTGATATTCAACGGACGTTTTAGCACTACTGAGGAGCGGAATTTTTTGCTCAGTCAGTAGAACACTCGCCTGAGTTGCCTGGGTCAGCGGGTCACAGGATCAAACCTCATCCCAACAAATCCCAGGGCTAGTTCTGGGGTAGTTCATCAAGATAAACAGATGGTCTTCGGCACGATATTCGTTAGGCTAATGATTAAATGATTAAGCCAAGAGAATGAAAGTTATAGATTTGCGTCCGAACAATTTTAAAAACACATGAGTTTTTTTTTCATTATTCATTATTTTTATTGATCTATTATTTCCATAGTAGATTCAAGTCCAAATGAGGTCGACACATCAAGAGTTCGGCAGTTTTCGTCAATGTTTGGAATATACTGCTTCCTGCTTGAGGATTCAATGCTCTACTGGGCTACACTTCAGAATTTATGACGGAGATGGCAGTTTTGGCGCAAAGGACCTCGTAGACATTACCACTATTGACAATTTGGAACTTGAATTTGTGTGATGATCATTAAGTGACTTTTTTGTGAAAATAATGAAAATTTTCAGCGGTACCTTTCATGGCATGCGGGCGGTGGACGCAAATCTATAACTTTCATTCTCATGGTCTTATTGTGATGTTTATTGCTGGTCCAGTAAATGTAAAAATGTAAAAAAACGGACCGTAGATGTTTACCTTGGTGAACTAGCTCTGGGGTATCCTGGTCGTTTCGCCCCAAAACCATTTCAAACACTGCATCGTTGCACCCGTAGTCCTATTCACCCAGGGTTGGTTCGCCCTAAATCTCATTCGTACCAAGTCGTTTGTCCCCCCCCCCAAAATAAATATATTTATTATAGTTTTGAAGGGGTTTTTTTCTTCTGTTTATTCATTATTCATTACCAAATATTAGGTAATCTTCTGTCTTCAGATATTAATGCCTTATCAGCTGTTTACTTTCTGTCAGCTGAAGCTAGGCAAAATCAACATATCATACTGGGTATGTAGTATATTTAATAAGAAACCACAGCATATCAGTAGTATGCAGTGTGACTGTTCATAATTTAATTATTAATGTGAATACATTGTCTGTATATTATCTAAGGCCTATACGTATGTCGTGTATATGGCTTGAGTAAATGACAAAGGAAATAAACAAAATTATAATATTATTTTATCTGTAAATATAAACACGCAATATAGATCACAATTTCTGACATGTAAAAATCAATGGATATAGGACAAATTAATGAATCAATTTACTTTATTAATAAAATAAAAATTAGGGCGAATCGAAACATGGGGCGAAACGACTCGGTTGGAGGTACGAATCGACCCTGCTCAAAACGACTCAGGTGATCTAGTAATAAGGGCAAAACGACCTGTTACCAGCTCTGGGTCATCAGAAAATTTCACCAAATTATCTGCTAAACGTAAAGAATTGCAGAAACCCAGTTCTTTTGTACCAAAATATCAATTATTACATGAAATTATTTTGCCAAATGAAAATAAAATTCGCCAGTTGTTTTTGAAATATGCGAATTTGACAAGTGCCAGAGCTAGCTCTGAATCCCCAACATACATATTCAATTTCAAGGCCCTATGGCCGTGTTTTGTGCTGTCCTGTTTGTGGGAAAGTGTATTTAAAAGATCCATTGCTGCTAATGGAAAGGGTCCCCTAATGGCCAAGTTATTAGCATGAGTTCGACCCGTACCCCCCTTTCGATGGTTAGGGTTAGTTTCACTACTTTTAGGGTTAGTCTTTAGAGCCTTTGATATAGAGGGGTATGGGTCAAACTCTTTCAAAGATTCCAGCAATAAGCTGGCATTCGATCAACTATGTCAAACAACCAAAACTACCTCTGTTTCACTTTTGGCGAACTGCTCCAAATTACGCATCTAAATTATCTCAAAGAAATTACACAACGGTTCTATTTGGCTATAATTCCACAGGACATTTGCAACTTAAATAGCACAAAAAACCACCCTTGCCTGCTTCCGACCTCGGTCAAGCTTCTTGTGCTCCGTTGCACATGCGATCCCTCATTCCTGCCACCTTTCCTGTCCTTGACAGAGAATCTGACACCTGTGCCTATGACAGGCATGCACTACAACAGCTTGTTTTGAATGTTCACATTAAACCCTTTAAAAGAAAGAAAAAGCTAATGGAAAAATGTTGCAGGTTTTATCTGAAGACTTGTGCGTTAGAATTACCAAATGTTTGACATCAAGGTTTGAATTTTATTATGGCACCTATGGCAAATACCATGGTTACCTCCTTAATTGTCGTTATGCCCCGAAATTCAGATCAATAAAAGCACATGGTGCTCTGCCTGTTTTATCAATGACTTTACCATACATCCCATATTATGTATATATAAAATCATTAAATTTTTTGAAAGAGTTGATGGTCTGGCTAAATAATTTGAGAAAGTTCTGTATATCAGTTCTTATTATAATACTAACCAAACATGCTTGCAACCAGTTTTGCCTTGGTGCCCCTCCAGCTTGCCTTGACACCCTAATTTTTTTTATTGCTGTCCCCTCCAGTCAATGACAGGATTATATACTGATGGAAATAAATAAACGATCACACAGATAGCAACAAGAAATAATGACTGCATCAAAAATCAATTAATATTGTCAGAAGTTGACTGGGAACATATAGGCAGCACATTCAACACAACAGATATTCAATCCCACATTACAACTTGGTATGAAATACAGACATTACTACGCTAGTAGTGAATTAAATTTGGTCTATAATTCGATGTGTTCCCTTATATTTTTTCCTTCAGTATATATCATGATATTGTGTCTGATTGCTATGGTAATTATTGAGACATTTTTCATATTGTCTTCATTTGCAATAAATATCGGATCTGTTATCTTGATTTCACTCCAGATCCATTTTTGGTGAATGGTAAACATGTTTTTTAATATATTTTTTTACAATAATTAAATGTCAGTTTTTAATTTATTTCAAATACAAACAGATGTAAAGATGCATACCAGATGAATTTAATGAGTTTTATTACTTCTATGTGTGCTTACTATTATTTTATTATCTTTATTACATAGATGTACATACATGTTGTACATAATGAATGGAGATAGAGAATTAGAGTATTAAGAGAGAGATAGTTTTATTGTTGGGTTTGTTTTTCAGACAAAGATGGATTGCAAGATGCTTGGTTTAGAAACAGAATTTGTGGATAGTGATCAAGAGGTATTTTAGAGGTTTATTAATGTAACCGAGATTTTGATTAATATTACATGATTTTATTTCTCAAATTTGGCTTGATGCCCATGGTTTTGATGTAGGAATATTTAATGTTTTATATAAAGTTGGGAAATTTCAGTTCAGTTTTAAAAACATTAAAGTAGGATATGCTAAAATAATATATTTGAGTGCAGCACATTCTAATAATCTAATCAATAGAAATTTATTGGTAGAATTACGTACATATGATGAGTTTAGGCACAAAACGTGATATATCCATTTTTCATTTTCAGTAAAAGTGATTTTTGAAATTGGCGTATATCGCATTTTGAAAAAAAAATCCAGGATTTACTCAATACAATTTCATAAGGATCAATCACGTTTTGCAGCAAAACAGCGAGCCTACGATTAGCCCTTACTGACATACAATAATGGCTTTAACAAAAACTAGAAAGAAAATGGTTTATATCGTGTTTTGCACCTGAACTCTTCATATATAAATTGATAAAACCCTACGTGATGATCAAACTAATTTAGTCCATATATACATTTTATCTCAGCCTTAGTTAGGGTTAAATGGAACACTGATATTGTACATAGTAATAAGAGAGCTAATCATAGTTTTTTTTTTTAGTTCAAATCAACTTGGCTTTCTCTTGTTTTGTCTATCACTTTTATTTATTCATTTTACAGAAACTCATCAACAGCAAAGAGTTGGGTTTGGAAAAGGAATTCATGAACAGTGATCAAGAGGTGTATTTATATATATAGAATATGTATTTTTAGTTGTTTTACATTGTTTGATCAGTGCTCTATTGGACAGAAGTCTTTTGAAATCAGTGCTTCAGCCTTGTTCTCAGGATGTTGCTTATCATTGAAAGTAGAAATTGGAAAGGCAAATCTTGTTTCCCACTTGATAAATGAATTTAGTAACATGATAAGGATGGTGATTGCTCATGGTCCGTTCAGAATTGATACAGTGTGCGCATCCACCTGAAAATACTGATATGTAACAAGAGCTTACTCTACAGAGGCCTCTCCATTTGATAATAATTCCAGGAACGGAATTTCAAAGGAGAGCAGTTCCACACATTTAAAGAAAAAGGAATATCATAACAAGTAATCAGGAGAAATGTAATAAAAGGAGAGTGAAGAAGCATTACAATTTCCAGCAGGTGTGGGATCTAGCTCATCCGAAGTGTTTGCATTGTAGGATCGAATCTCCATAGTGGACATGGTCTCTGACTGGGTTTTTACCTGTCCCAATAAGTGCACCATGACTGGTATATCAAAAGCTGTTGTGTGCTGCTCTGTCTATGGGAACAGGCACATAAAAGATCCTTTATTACTACTGCAAAAATGTAGCCGGTTTCCTTTCTAAGACTATATGTCATAATAATTGGCAAATGTTTGACATCCATGGATCCAGTAGACTGATTAATACATCAATGAGCTCTAGGGGTGTCATTAAACAAAACAAACAGTACCTTTCACTTTCCATCATTTCTGCTTACCTGTTATGGAAAGCCCTGTACAGACTTTTTAGGACACAAATCCAACACTAAAATTTAATGAGTTCTTCAATCAAAGCATTAGGGTTTCTCAAAGCATTAGGTTTCCCCAGACAGGCCTCGGTGGCGTCGTGGCAGGCCATCGGTCTACAGGCTGGTAGGTACTGGGTTCGGATCCCAGTCGAGGCATGGGATTTTTAATCCAGATACCGACTCCAAACCCTGAGTGAGTGCTCCGCAAGGCTCAATGGGTAGGTGTAAACCACTTGCACCGACCAGTGATCCATAACGGGTTCAACAAAGGCCATGGTTTGTGCTATCCTGCCTGTGGGAAGCGCAAATAAAAGATCCCTTGCTGCTAATCGGAAAGAGTAGCCCATGTAGTGGCGACAGCGGGTTTCCTTTTAGAATCTGTGTGGTCCTTAACCATATGTCTGACACCATATAACCGTAAATAAAATGTGTTGAGTGCGTCGTTAAATAAAACATTTCTTTCTTTCTTAGGGTTTCCCCAGGTCTTAACTTACTGATTCATCCTATTGTTTTGTTAGGATCTGAATTGTAAATTGTTTCACTAATTACATTTTTATTCTATTTTTCACAGGATGATGGTGGTGATGATGATGATGAAAAGCAGCATGCCCAGCTGCTTGATGCGATTGCCTCCCTTGGAGGACAACACAAGTGCGTAATAGTTTTTATACATACCATATGTATGCACATTTAATAAATTTCATGGCAGAATTAGATTCTGCATTTCCTTGCAACTGTTTATATGTATGTGGTCAAAGACTCAACTAAGGTTGACTCATTGTTTTGTTTTTCCCCTTCATTACAACCGATATGTATCAAAGGCCATGGAGTGTGCTGTCCTGTCTGTAGGAAAGTGCACATAAAACTTCCCTTGTGGCTATTAAAAGATACATTTTGTCTCTCACTATCTAGACCAAGTGTCACAATATAACCATATGTTAGATCACAAATATCTGTTGTTTAAATTCCCTTTTCAACCACTGTCCCATGAGTGGTTTATCAAAGGCAATAGTGTGTCCTGTTCTGTCTGTAGGAAAACCATATAAATGATCCTTTGCTGCTATATGGAATATATAGCAGATTTCTTGAGAAGATTAGGTGAATGACCAAATGTTTGACATCCAGTAACAGACGATTAATTAACCAGTGTTCTCTAGTGGTGTCATTAAACAAAACAAAACAAACTTTTTAAGTTTTACTCTATCTCAAACTGTAAGTGCTATGTCTTAGACCTTGGTCTGCAATGGAAGTTAAAATGTTCTCTCCTTGAACTAGTTCGGGAGTGATGGGAGTGATAGATCCCCATAAATGGCGAAGCCTGTTTATTAAAATATTAATATGTGACCTATCTATATTGCCTTTTATTTGCAGGCCTCGTTTGACTCAGAGGACCATTCCAGGATCTCAGGTGTCAGAATTTTCTTTTGGAACATCTGAAGGTAGAGTTTGTACAACAACTGTTCATGTATCTATGTCAGTAGCAGGACAGAGATGAGAGAGAGAGGACATTTTATCGTTTTAAAAATTATACTGAACTCCGGTGAAAACGAACCATGCAATTTCTCAGTTGTTATTGATTTCACTTGTGTGAGGTTGCTATAAAACACACAGTAACTTTAACCCATGTATATAATTTGGGGTTGTTAATTGCCTATCAGAACACATCCAGTTATACAAAATCAGTTAAATGCATATTTCTTCTCATAACCTTTTTATACAGGTAACTTCAAATTTGACTGGTGTATTTTATGTGAAGTTCTTTCTATTGTTGACAATTTTGTAGCTTGTGGTAACTGCAATAAACATTATAATGTAGAATTTTTTTTTAAAAAAAAAAACCAAATAATGCTTAACAAATGGGAAAATAAACCACATTTTTGTCAAGGATGGCCAGACTTGTTTTTTAGTATATAACAGTTTTTAAATGAAATACGTGTACATTAATAATTTAGAATATACAGAACCAATTATTAAGACCTTTTTAATTACTCTCAGAAGTGCCACATATCTATTAAACATCTTATTAAAAATTATTTTAATGCTCTCTCTTTTATCAGTATACATGTACAATCAAACCTGTGTTAAGCAGCCACCAAAGGGAGCATAAAAAATGGCTATTAAAAGAAGTTTGTTTTGTTTAATGACACCACTAGAGCACATTGATTAATTAATCATCTGCTATTGGATGTCAAACATTTGGTAATTCTGACACATAGTCATCAGAGGAAACCTACTACATTTTTCCTAATGCAGCAAGGGATCTTTTATATGCACTTTCCCACAGACAGGAAAGCACTTACCACGGCCTTTGTCCAGTTGTGGTGCACTGGTTGGAACGAGAAAACCCCCATTCAGTTGAATGGATCTACCAAGGTGGTTCAATCCTGCGACGCAAGCACCTCAAGGAAGCACTCAACCTACTGAGCTAAATCATATACCAGTCGTGGTGCACTGGCTGGAAAGAGAAATAGCCCAATGGGCCCACCGACGGGGATCGATCCCAAACCGACCGCACATCAAGTGAGCGTTCTACCACTGGGCTACATCCCGCTCAAAACGAGAAAATAAACGGCTATTAAAGACTGGTGGCTGCTTGTACGGATCAGTTTATACTATAGTAGAATATTTGGGAGAATAAACGGCTATTAAAGACTGGTGGCTGCTTGTACGGATCAGTTTATACTATAGTAGAATATTTGGGAAAATAAACGGCTATTAAAGACTGGTGGCTGCTTGTACGGATCAGTTTATACTATAGTAGAATATTTGGGAGAATAAACGGCTATTAAAGACTGGTGGCTGCTTGTACGGATCAGTTTATACTATAGTAGAATATTTGGGAGAATAAACGGCTATTAAAGACTGGTGACTGCTTGTACGGATCAGTTTATACTATAGTAGAATATTTGGGAGAATAAACGGCTATTAAAGACTGGTGACTGCTTGTACGGATCAGTTTATACTATAGTAGAATATTTGGGAGAATAAACGGCTATTAAAGACTGGTGGCTGCTTGTACGGATCAGTTTATACTATAGTAGAATATTTGGGAGAATAAACGGCTATTAAAGACTGGTGGCTGCTTGTACGGATCAGTTTATACTATAGTAGAATATTTGGGAGAATAAACGGCTATTAAAGACTGGTGGCTGCTTGTACGGATCAGTTTATACTATAGTAGAATATTTGGGAAAATAAACGGCTATTAAAGACTGGTGACTGCTTGTACGGATCAGTTTATACTATAGTAGAATATTTGGGAGAATAAACGGCTATTAAAGACTGGTGACTGCTTGTACGGATCAGTTTATACTATAGTAGAATATTTGGGAGAATAAACGGCTATTAAAGACTGGTGACTGCTTGTACGGATCAGTTTATACTATAGTAGAATATTTGGGAGAATAAACGGCTATTAAAGACTGGTGACTGCTTGTACGGATCAGTTTATACTATAGTAGAATATTTGGGAGAATAAACGGCTATTAAAGACTGGTGACTGCTTGTACGGATCAGTTTATACTATAGTAGAATATTTGGGAGAATAAACGGCTATTAAAGACTGGTGACTGCTTGTACGGATCAGTTTATACTATAGTAGAATATTTGGGAGAATAAACGGCTATTAAAGACTGGTGGCTGCTTGTACGGATCAGTTTATACTATAGTAGAATATTTGGGAGAATAAACGGCTATTAAAGACTGGTGGCTGCTTGTACGGATCAGTTTATACTATAGTAGAATATTTGGGAGAATAAACGGCTATTAAAGACTGGTGACTGCTTGTACGGATCAGTTTATACTATAGTAGAATATTTGGGAGAATAAACGGCTATTAAAGACTGGTGACTGCTTGTACGGATCAGTTTATACTATAGTAGAATATTTGGGAGAATAAACGGCTATTAAAGACTGGTGACTGCTTGTACGGATCAGTTTATACTATAGTAGAATATTTGGGAGAATAAACGGCTATTAAAGACTGGTGACTGCTTGTACGGATCAGTTTATACTATAGTAGAATATTTGGGAGAATAAACGGCTATTAAAGACTGGTGGCTGCTTGTACGGATCAGTTTATACTATAGTAGAATATTTGGGAGAATAAAAAGGTGGCGTTTTAATACAGGTGTGTGTTCTTAATACAGGTAGCTGCAAGAGAAGGTTTGACTGTAGTTGTTTTTACTTGTTGTTTTCAACTTGAATTGTTTGTTTTAGATGTTAAAGATTTATTTCTAATTATTCTTGCTCACTGTTAGAGGCTGGAAAAGTAAAGCTCACTGATCTGGTAAAAAGTCTGAAGAACACAACAAAACATGGCCGGCTGAAGAAACAGCTCCGTTCTGTACAGAAACAAAACAAAGTCGTCCCAGCGCCTCTCAGTAAACTGGAAACTGAAAGGGTAAATTGTTTTGCTGGATTAACAATTTAAATTTATTTTTGTTTCAAAACCACTGAGCCCCATGTTAAGGCAGTTTGTCATCTTTGGTGTCGTAATTTGTGTTATAACGTGGTCAAATGCAAACATTTTTGCATGCATTGTTGAATAATTTATGAAAATGTAACTTTGAGCATTTCATATGTATTGAAAAGAAAATTGAAATTTTGGTTATATTTAATTTTTAATCTTAAAATTATTAAATATTGAATGCCTTTAATGTCAAGATTGTTTATCATTCTACATATGATATAAACTTAGCTGAGTTTTGTTTATTCCTTGCTCTGATATATATGTAAAAAAAATACTGTAAAATTATTTTGTGATTGTGGGCTATAAAGTGTTCTGAATATTCATTGCAGCTACAAAGAAGCATTGCCTATGAGAGTACCAAAGCTGAAGTGACAAAGTGGCATCCAGTTGTTATTGAAAATAGAAAGGTTAGTAATGATTGTCTTGATGCATTTAGACAGCTACCTTCCCAGAAACAGTAAACAAGAAAAAACATAACAATTATTTCTTTGCTTTTTAAAAATTTTTATTATGATTTTTAAAAATCTTTGTGGTATATTTGTAAGAGCTATATTGATAGTTGAACAGAATCTAAGTGTACTGTGAGGACAGGACATAGTCCAGTAGTAAATTGCCCACCTGATGCGTGATCAATCCCTTTCTGTGGGCTGTATTTCATTCCAGCAAGTGCTCCACAACTAGTGTACTCATTGACATTGGCAGGACGTAGCCAAGTGGTACAGCGCTCGCTTGATGCACAGTTGGTCTGGGATCGATCCTCGTCGGTGGGCCCATTGGGCTATTTCTCATTCCAGCCAGTGCACCACAACTGGTATATCAAAGGCTGTGGTATGTACTACCCTGTCTGTGGGATGATGCATATAAAAGATCTCTTGCTGCTAATCGAAAAGAGTAGCCCATGAAGTGGCGACAGCAGGTTTCCTCTCTCAATATCTGTGTGGTCTTTAGCCATATGTCCGACGCCATATAACCGTAAATAAAATGTGATGAGTGCGTCGTTAAATAAAACATTTCCTTCTTTCTCATTGACAGATACAGTAGCCGATGGAGTAGTGCAGCAGGTTTCCCCTCATTATATGTGGTCCTTTAACCATATATAAAAATACTTTTGAGTTCATCATTAAATAAAAACATTTCTTCCTGAATTAACTGATCATAACAGTCTTAGTTGAAAGGATGTTTTACTAACACCTTGGTCTCAATTGATCAATATGATTTCCCCACCATTTTACCTGATTTTAGTTTCTTTTTTAATTCGCATAAAATTATTTTCACAAAGTAGATTGAATTTGATATGAAATAATAATATATATTTTAAGTTAACACGCCATACAATTTTCAGCATTATGATCATTTCCATTTTGTGGTTCTAAGTTTTTTTTTTATTTAACCGCTGTCAGCTCCATTTCTCACAGACTTTAGGTCCTAGGTTAATGTAACAGATAAATATTAACCTCCACTGAAGGGATTTGAACCACAGACTCTCAGTACAAGTGTCCAGCGCTCTACCAACTGAGCTAATAGGGAAATTCCCACTAGTTACTGTCAGTAGGAGCACTTTATACCAACAGTACTACATTAATGCAACTTGGTGTTAAAGTAACCATATCGTGGAAACAAAATAGGCAGGACTGAAGGGTGCTAATGTGGTGTTAATCATTCCTTTATTTGTCTAAAAGCTGTTTTGGGGGGTGTACTATTCAACATGTACTTCAAAATGTTATTGGGGTTTTTTGTGTGTGTTTTTGTTTCCCCACCCTCTTGTTGTTTTAATTGTGTATTTTATTCATTGCAGGCCTCACAGATCACATTCCCACTTAACCAAACTCAGTTGCAGCTTTTGACCACAGATCAAGTGGTGAAGCAGATCAAAGTAAGACATGTGGTCAGATTCACTCTTAAGACTTGTTTTCTAAACCATTCACGTTTTAACTGGGCAGGGAATGTCATTGATTTTTGGAAATGTTTGGAGTTTTCTACATGTTCTCAAAATAATTAATTACCATTGATGAACAGGGTTTATTCCTGTCCCAAACAATTCTCGATAGCTGGTAAACCTAAGGCTGTGGTATGTACTCCTGTATTTGGTGTGTCTGTGTGTGTGTGTGTGTGTGTGGGGGGGGGGGGGGGGGGGGGGGGGAGTAGCCTGTGTGGTGGTAGTGGACTTTCTCTCTCTCTCTCTCTCTCTCTCTCTCTCTCTCTCTCTCTCTCTCTCTCTCTCTCTCCCTCCCTCCCTCCCTCCCTCTCTCTCTCTCTCTCTCTCTCTCTCTCTCTCTCTCTCTCTCTCTCTCTCTCTCTCTCTCTCTCTCTCTCTCTCAATGACTTGTCAAAATAAGCATTATGTTAGATCTCAGATATCTTAAGATCTTTAGTTTACAATGTTTTGATGTGCTGTTAAACATAATGAAGATAATGTGATATTTTTTTTCAATTGTAAAGTTTATATCTAAGCAAGCATGATTTACCAACAACTCTTAATAGTCTACCATAAATATAGGTTTTTGTTTTATTGTCATTGTGACCGTGACATACATGACCTTTATAATAGTTACTATCTGTTTGGACATATTTCTTTCAAATTCCAATTTTAGTGAATTTTGCTATATTTTTAGTTGTGTCTACAGAAGCAAGTTCTTCTTATGAAAGTTATTAGCAAAGTTGCTATCTTTACCTTAAATGATCAGATTTTGCTTCAAACACTTTTTGTTCCTTACCTAGGCAGAAGTTTTAAAAAGCTAGCATACGGTATTTATTAATTAAAAAGCATAACTTGGATTTTGTTTTTCAGCCTTTCACTCCACTAGAGATTGAAGTGGCTGCTTTGTTGAAAGGCAGCCAGAATGTTCTTAAAAATAAGAAGGAGCTAACTCCTGCCGAAGAGCGGGCTCTGAAGGCCATGAGTCTGGAAGAGGTAAGGGGCTACACTAACAAGTCTCCAAATATCAGTTTAAATGGGTGGTACACTGTATATACCATTCAGTATCGATATCGGTATCATGTCAATATAAAGTTACCATACCAAGCAAATTTCAAAATACTGAAATTTCTGTATTAAAAAATGTTTCCGCCATTTAGAAAAGCACTAACAATATCTCTGACGAACGCAAAATGGCTGAAAAGAAGAGCGGATGGACATCGTTTTCCCTCAGAATCAACAGAGAAATGCTTAGTATTATTGTACATGCACTTTATGTCAAAGAAAAGTTTGAAATTAGTAGGCGAGCCTTAACTTGGGCATGCATTTAAAGCTGAGTATACTTATAAGTGCCATATTCATGTTCTACAATCCCCCAAACCTATATATTGATATATTACACGGATTATATACTCTAAAAACTTTTAAATGCATGGCAAATGACCAAATTTGGTCACCATTTTGAATAAATTACAGTTCCACATATAGAACTTGGCCATAGACCAAAAATCACACCAGATTCATGTTTAGTAACCCAAATGGCTATAGAAAATGCAAGGCATAGAAATGTGACCTGGATTTGCCCAAGCCTACCGGTACTATTGGAGTGAAGTATTGGATGTTATAATTATGTTGTCCTCGTTTTAGGCTAAGGGGGCGGGACGTAGCCCAGTGGTAAAGCGTTCGCTTGATGCGCGGTCCCCGTCAGTGGGCCATTTGGGCTATTTTTTGCTCCAGCCAGTGCACCAAGACTGGTATATCAAAGGCTGTGGTATGTGTTATCTAGTCTGTGGGATGGTGCATATAAAAGATCCCTTGCTGCTAATCGAAAAGAGTAGCCCATGAAATGGTGACAGCAGGTTTTTACTCTCAATATCTGTGTGGTCCTTAACCATATGTCCGATGCCATAAATAAAATGTGTTCAGTGCGTTGTTAAACAAAACATTTCCTTCCTTCCTTCGTTTTAGGCTAAAGAACGACGAGCAGAGCTTCAGAGGTACAGAGCACTGATGTCATACAGGGAGACCAAGGCCAAGCGACAAAAAAAGATTAAGAGTAAAAAGTAAGGAAACTAATTATGTTATTAATAATAAATTCCATATTAGAAAAAGATAGTACTTAGTTTATTTGTTTGTTTCATTTTTTCGGGTAGACCTTTGCCTTAGGTGTGACCTTTTGTAGGATCAATGTGTTTTTTTCGAAGTTCCCACTAGTGCCTCTTGTCTGGTACAGTGGAACCTGCCGTAACGGGATCCTGACAAAACCAGATTCCTGTTACACCTGGCCAGGTTTCTCAGTCCCGACTTTGTCCCTTATGTATTCAGTATTCAGTTGGAAACTGGATGAATATTTTCAGATTCTAAATCAGTTAATCTACAAAAACATGACCGCTGAAAAACTAAGTTGATCTGGCTATTAAGCCATTGAGAAGAAATAGATAAAGCATGAAGAGCATGTGAAATATTACATTTGTTATGATTATGTAACATTTTACAGCCTGCCGTTAAATGATGTCCTTTTGGATATCATACATGTTGTCTTGGTATTTGTTTTGTATCATTGTTGTATATATAAACAAATGTTACCTTTAATTATTAATGCTTTTATTACTGTACTGAAAGTTTCAGTTTTGGAATGATTTGGCCATTTCTAATTTCTGTTTTTTTCCAAAAGGAATTTATTACTTTTATAAAATATTGACCAAAGGACAAACCCTGGATATACCAGTTCCCTTTCTAAAATTGACACATGTTAACCTTCTGACTACTGGATTAATTTTTAGCAAAAACCACATTGAGGGGGTACAAATTTATAACATTTACTCACATATTTTCACATAAAACATTTTATAAATATATAAAATAAAGTTTATATTAAATGAATGGGTAAGTATTATTTTTATGGGTTTTTCTCGTTTTTATGATATTTTAGATCAGTTATTGTTGACTGGGGCGGGACTTAGCCCAGTGGTAAACATTCTGGGATTGATCCACATCGGTGGACCCATTGGGCTATTTCTCGTTCCAACCAGTGCTCCACAACTGGTGTAACAAAGGCTGTGGTATGTACTATCCTGTCTGGGATGGTGCATATAAAAGATCTCATGCTGCTAATCGAAAAAGATAGCTCATGAAGTGGCGACAGCGGGTTTCCTCTCAATATCTGTGTGGTCCTTAACGATATGTCCGATGCCATATAACCGTAATTAAATGTGTTGAGTGCGTCGTTAAATAAAACATTCCTTCTTATTTTTTTTGAAACAGCCACGTTTTTTTTATGGGTGTTTGTGGCCAGATGTCCAGTATTTATGTCCATTATTCCCAATAACTGTGTTTTTCTGACCAGAATGTTTTTGGGAAACAAACTACAATTCATATCCCAATATTTCATGATTTTCGTTGTTGGTAAAATGTTCAAATTTATTATCCAAATGCATTCTTTATTTGTAACAAAAAAATTCAAAAAGCATCAAATCCAACTACGTTTCTAAATCTGCAAGATATTCCTTAATGACCTTGTCTTTGTGATATTTTCTGAATTAAACCCAGTATGAAAAAGTTATCTTTTTGTGGAAGGACAGCAAAGCGTTTGTCACAAGTTTGTGGTTGTTTACATTAAAATTAGCGGTTGACGTTACACTATGTTACCTACTCATTAGTTGAATATAATTTTTTGTCTTCTTTGTTTTCATTGGTTAAATCTGTAGGGAAATATCGATTTTAATTGGACCACTGGGACCGACTGAGAGCAATATTATTATTTACAGAGGGTCATGTGACTGGGTTTTTTTACCAATAAATACAGATATATGCTTTAAAGGTAGGGTCAACTCAAACAAGAGCTTTATGTGTTGGAAAGATGCATACCCAGACCACCAACACATACTGACACTTTAACAAATGAAAAATGTGTAATTTTAGAGTTAATAAAAAAACATGATTATTCCTGCTAACTGAGGGCAGCCATTTTGTTTAGTTTTTGTGACGACTGGTGGTATAGCTTGGGGCGAAGTGACGTCAGCTCTGTCCATCTCTTTTATATGCACAGTGTAAACAAACATTCTAATTTATGACGAGGAGCTTCGCTTTCATCAACCTAACTTGTAAAACAACATAAATGACTTGATAGTATAATAAACTATTTAAAGGGACACACCCTAGTTACGGCTATTTGTTAACCATTACAGCGTTGTTTTTCGCTATTAAACCCCATTTTTCACAAATAAAATTGCACTTTACTTACATTTTATTATTTAGAATACACATTTCCATTCACCTGAAGTGCTTTTTGGTAATCCTGATGTTTGTAAAACCACGAAATGCATTTTTTTCTTTTTTTCACAAGACGTTCTGTCGAGAAAAAAACGTTAAGCAAGCGATGTCCAATCTATTTTTAGAGGGGATATTTCCATTTCAATGTCACAGACGTTGGTATATCACATGACCATTATCATTTTGGTTCAGTTTGTTTTCTCGTGCACGGTTCGCACAATCAACATCCGATTTGTTGTTGTTCATTTGTGAGATTTTTCTTCACAGTTCGTGAACATTTTCAGTAACAATAAAGTTCAGACAAGTAAGTGTCTCAATACAAAACGTTACAAACCCTTAAAACCAATAATTTTGCTAAGTGTCACGATATCTGGAGAGGGGATACAACCAGGACAGAACAGTTGGAACATGTCCAGGAAAGGTGAAACGAATGCACCCCAAGTCTGTGAAATTTGTCGTGACGTAGGCATTGTTGTGCTTCGAGCGACATCTACTGGTGACATCACAATACAAACTTTCAAAATTATTTCAAGCAATTGGGACATGGGGATTCCCATGGTATTTATCGATATAAAACCTGCTTTTTTACTCCATTTGATAAAAACGTGATCTAAGTGTGTTACAGGTTTGTAGATTAACCAAATTATAATTTATTTTCACTGGATGGAACTAGGGTGTGCGGCTTTAACTAAATATATTTCAATTTGCATCAATAGTATTTTTCTTTTTTTTAAATCCAAAGAAAAAATGCATATTATTAGGCCTATTGGTAGGGTACATTCGAGCAAAAATGACCACTTTTCTTTTCTTTGGGACGACATAATTGGTCAGTTTTGTGATTTTAGATGGGGAAAGTCACACCACACAATACCTTGTGATCTTAATAAAAGAGGCACGTTTTTTTAGTGTGTCTAGACACAGTGTCTGGAGACCGTCTAAATATACACCTGCCAATCAGGAACCACAGGTACAGGCCACGGAAAGAAAATACCAATTAACCAAGAAAACACTGATTATTATTTCAGTACATGGATTAATTTATGTACAAAACATAATACAGTTATGGTGGTTTATTTTGTATTGAAAAACAATATATAATTGTTGATGGTTTACTGGGATGGCTATTATTACAAACATTGCGATGCATTCGCAAATATCAGGTATGTTTTGTTTCTTTAGTTCGAAGACTAATTCCTGACATGACACGTTAGGTATTACGTAACCACCAGTTAGCCAGAGGGCGTATTCACTGGGATGGTACAAAATGTCTGCACCCGTTATATATAATAGCCGTCACATTTAACCGTTTTATTAATTAACTATACGATTATACTTGTTGATATTAAGCAGTAATGTGCATTATATATCGTTGAATATACACACCAGGCCAAATGCCTTAATTGTCCCCTCCTTTAAAATCCATAGTTTTGTCTAATTGTATTTTCAATTTCATTTACAGATACCATCGCATCCTTCGAAAGGAAAGAGAAAAGGAAGAAAAGAAAGCTTTAGACATCATGAAACAGAAGGATCCTGAAGGTTATGTAGAAAAACTGCAGGAAGCTGACCGAAACCGAATACAGGTTTGGACAGTGTATTCATCAGTAAACCTCTGTCTATGATACACTAATGAAAAAAAGTAACAAAATAGCAATTTAGTTAGGGAAACCTTTTTACTGAAATATTTTATGTGTTCTGCTTCCAAAAATATGAAGTATGAATATGTAGCTTTCAGTGATTTTTAAGTACGATTATCTTGTCATGTGAATGTATTTTATTAGTTTTAATCAGTTTATATGATAGCTATGTTTCTCAACTAGACATAGTGATCTACTCTTAGTAATTTACTTGTTTGTTAATAAACCATACACTTCTATAAAACTACTGTTTTGAGGAGGTGTAAGAATATTTCAATATATGGAAGACAGTTTTAGTTACAGTAAATACCACTCGAGGTTCTACGAAAACACTTCTGTGAGCAGGAATCTTTTTTATACAGAGGCTAATTTCTTGTTTAAGAAGATTTATCTATGGCATTTAGTAGATGTTGATATTTTAGCTTTTCTGTACAAAATTTTAAAATGTACTTTACCTTGATTTATGTATTGTATTATACTTTTCCCCCACAGCTCCTTACACTGTGGTTTTACATAATTATATAAATAATATTTTCATATATTTACTGTACCTTTTGTGACACTCAATAGCTGATGTGTATTTTTGTGCTGAGGTGTCATTAAACATTCATTCATATTTTAGCTTAGCTAATCGTATATTTTGCAGGAACGTATGAGTCTGAAACACAGAGGCGGCAGTAAGTTTGCCAGGAAGACATTGATGTATGCCAAGTTTAATCAAAAGGTAAGATTTAAATGTACTTTGGTTTATGGTAAAAGAAACAACATTGCCACAATATATTGATGAAATTTGGACATGTTTCTGGGGAAGGTTTCTTTTTTGTTTTTGGGTGGGTGGCTGGATTTTGGGGTTTTTTTTAATGATTTTTAAAAAAATATTTAGGACTTTTATAATGGCTATGGATATTTTGTAAATATGTCTTGTCACATTATTTAGAGGTTTCTACAATGGAGCTGTTTGGCATATTTTGAATTGAATTTTTACATTAATATTAATTTTTACTTTGCAATTTAGTCTAATCTCTGGCTTATGGTATTTCTGGTATTTCCCTCAGCGCCCCCCCTCCATTAACTTAGACTGGCCCGAACATCCTGACAGCCACTAGAATGGCTTAAATCCACCAATGCAACCTGTTCCAGTCATGTGACAATCTAAGTTTTCTATATTTCAGACACTACTAGGGTTTATCCATCTGTAGTCTCAGCAAAGGCACCATGTACATTTTTACCAATCTTTTCTCTACATATTTGTTCTCACTATTGCAGGACAAGCAAGCTGTTAGTGATATGATTCAGAAAAATCGAGAACTCACAAAGAAAGTTGACTTAGACATTGATAGTGATGAAGGAATTGAAGAAGATGATGTTGGTGAATACAGTATGACAGAGAGTGGACCGTCTCTGATCAAGGGACATAACCCCTGGATGAGCAGTCGTCCACAACTGGGCAATCCAGCTGTAAATGAAACCACTGAAAATGCTGAGGAAAATGAGTTACAAACCAAAAGTGAACACGTTGATATCGATTCAGAAGAGGAGTCGACTGGTGCAGAGGAAATTAGTATCGTAGAGAGTGAGATGTCTGTGCTCAAGGGACATAACCCTTGGATGGACAGTCAGCCACAAAGAAGCAATACAGGTGTAAATGAAAGTTCTGAGGACAATGGCGGTAAGGAAAGGAACTTAAAGAATGAAAATGAAAAGGTTGATGACATGGCAGAAACAGATCAGTTGACTGGTAAAAATTCCAATGAAATAAATAACTCTAATAAGAAAACAAACCAAGGAGATATTGAACATGGAAAACAGAAGAAAAGGAAATTGAAATCATCAGCTAACATATCCACAGAAAAAAAAAGTAAAAAGCAAATGGAAATAGGTGATGATGTATCATCAAAAACAAATGAATCTTCTAAAAAGAAAAGAAAGAAGAATCTGTCAGAAAATAAATCATTGGAAGGGAAAAGCAGAAAAAAGACCGAAACAACATCAGCATCAAAAACAGATTCTGAATCTTTGCAAAAGCAAAAAAAGGAGATCCAGAAAAAATCATTGGTGACTGACAAGGATTCTGAAATTGATACGATTGAAGACATTTTTGAAAAACTTAACAGACCAAAAATCAGTCCTTCAAAACCATCAGGTAAAAAGAGATCCAAATCATCATTGAGGAACAAGAATACTGAAAAACAAAGTGAAGAAAGTATGGACGAAGATTCCTCGGATGACGATGATGGTTTAACCGAGTCTCTGGACAGAAAGACAACCCTTGAAGATATGGATGATCTTGCAAAGGAGCCTGAAGGTAAACCAAAACAGAAAAAGAGAAAAAGGAAGAAGAAGAAGAAGAAAGCAGCCGATAAACAGCCAGCAGAGACATCGACTTCTGGGAATACTTCAGTTGATTCTAATAAAGTGTTGAAAGTAGAGAAAAACATCACCAACACAGTTCTTCCAGATGTTGTTAAAGATGATGGTGATGACTTGGACTTTGAAGAACAGCAGAGACTGATCATTGAACAGGCGTTTGCTGATGACGATGTTGTGGATGAGTTTGCAAAAGAGAAGTCTGACATTGTCGACAGAGATAAACCAAAGGATATTGACCTGACATTGCCAGGCTGGGGAGAGTGGGGAGGTGCTGGGGTTGAGCCGTCTGCTAAGAAAAAGAAAAGGTTTGTCCATTTACTTTTAGATACTTTAGACTGGATTAATATTGCAACATTGTTTTTGTAAATATGTATCTTGCTGCATGTTCACGAAGCGTGTAAATTAATTGTTGGTGACCATTTGAATCTGTAGTACATATCTGAAATAAAAATAATGTATGCATATATATTTCGAAACTTGAGGTTGTGTGTAAAAGTTATATGCACACATTTTATTCCTGGTTTACAGTAGGGTAAAGTTCTTCTTTGATGGTGAAACAGTGTTTAATCATAAAGGTATCATGATAATGCGATGAGTACCTATACAGCAGCCTGTTGAGTTCCTGCTATATAGTACACTTTGTGATTGAACATGTATACAAAAATATTTTGGGGAATATTCAAACAGTTGAGGAAAACTAGAGTTATGTGTAAATGTGGAGTCTTTTCTAAAAATATAAACTCAACTAAATTAACGTGGCAATACTAATCTGCCCACCACTGGCGAAAGCTGTATTGTAGATCAAATGAAGTGCATTACTTGATTTTCACAAGATGTGTATGTCAGTATAAACTTGAAGATGTCTAAAATGTTTATTTACTATAACTTCTGTCTTGGCCTCTTCTCTAGAGGCAACCAGTTGCTCACAATTGCAGTTGTGTGTGTTTCCTTGATCACCTGTCATTGTTTCACTTTAAAGGAAATTTTTATATCCAGATCTGTGTGATTACTTTTTTTTTTATATATGAAATGTTCGACTTGGAATTAGGACTCTGTTATTTTTGAGTGGAGAAACCTACTATTTCAGGGCTCCTAGATTATGGTAGCCCCACTCCCATGGCTAGTGATATTCAATGTTGGACTAGTAAATAACTACTATTGCCATGCCAGACGGGGCTTCTAGATTATGGTAGCCCCACTCCCATGGCTAGTGATATTCAATGTTGGGCTAGTAAATAACTACTATTGCCATGCCAGACAGGACTTCTAGATTATGGTAGCCCCACTCCCATGGCTAGTGATATTCAATGTTGGGCTAGTAAATAACTACTATTGCCATGCCAGACAGGACTTCTAGATTATGTGGGGCTAGTAAATAACCCCACTCCTTCTATGGCTAGTGATATTCAATGTTGGGCTAGTAAATAACTACTATTGCCATGCCAGACAGGGCTTCTAGATTATGGTAGCCCCACTCCCATGGCTAGTGATATTCAATGTTGGGCTAGTAAATAACTACTATTGCCATGCCAGACAGGGCTTCTAGACTTCTAGTGATTAATGTTGGGCTAGTAAATAACTACTATTGCCCCACTCCTTCTAGATTATGGTAGCCCCACTCCCATGGCTAGTGATATTCAATGTTGGGCTAGTAAATAACTACTATTGCCATGCCAGACAGGGCTTCTAGATTATGGTAGCCCCACTCCCATGGCTAGTGATATTCAATGTTGGGCTAGTAAATAACTACTATTGCCATGCCAGACAGGGCTTCTAGATTATGGTAGCCCCACTCCCATGGCTAGTGATATTCAGTGTTGGGCTAGTAAATAACTACTATTGCCATGCCAGACAGAGCTTCTAGGTTATGGTAGCCCCACTCCCATGGCTAGTGATATTCAATGTTGGGCTAGTAAATAACTACTATTGCCATGCCAGACAGGGCTTCTAGATTATGGTAGCCCCACTCCCATGGCTAGTGATATTCAGCTAGTGAATAACTACTATTGCCATGCCAGACAGAGCTTCTAGGTTATGGTAGCCCCACTCCCATGGCTAGTGATATTCAATGTTGGGCTAGTAAATAACTACTATTGCCATGCCAGACAGGGCTTCTAGATTATGGTAGCCCCACTCCCATGGCTAGTGATATTCAATGTTGGGCTAGTAAATAACTACTACTGCCATGCCAGACAGGGCTTCTAGATTATGGTAGCCCCACTCCCATGGCTAGTGATATTCAATGTTGGGCTAGTAAATAACTACTACTGCCATGCCAGACAGGGCTTCTAGATTATGGTAGCCCCACTCCCATGGCTAGTGATATTCAATGTTGGGCTAGTAAATAACTACTACTGCCATGCCAGACAGGGCTTCTAGATTATGGTAGCCCCACTCCCATGGCTAGTGATATTCAATGTTGGGCTAGTAAATAACTACTACTGCCATGCCAGACAGGGCTTCTAGATTATGGTAGCCCCACTCCCATGGCTAGTGATATTCAATGTTGGGCTAGTAAATAACTACTACTGCCATGCCAGACAGGACTTCTAGATTATGGTAGCCCCACTCCCATGGCTAGTGATATTCAATGTTGGGCTAGTAAATAACTACTACTGCCATGCCAGACAGGGCTTCTAGATTATGGTAGCCCCACTCCCATGGCTAGTGATATTCAATGTTGGGCTAGTAAATAACTACTATTGCCATGCCCGACAGGGCTTCTAGATTATGGTAGCCCCACTCCCATGGCTAGTGATATTCAATGTTGGGCTAGTAAATAACTACTATTGCCATGCCAGACAGGACTTCTAGATTATGGTAGCCCCACTCCCATGGCTAGTGATATTCAATGTTGGGCTAGTAAATAACTACTATTGCCATGCCAGACAGGACTTCTAGATTATGGTAGCCCCACTCCCATGGCTAGTGATATTCAATGTTGGGCTAGTAAATAACTACTATTGCCATGCCAGACAGGACTTCTAGATTATGGTAGCCCCACTCCCATGGCTAGTGATATTCAATGTTGGGCTAGTAAATAACTACTATTGCCATGCCCGACAGCTAGTAAAAACACTTTGTCAAATGTTGCAGATTAGTCCATTTTGTAAATATTAAATCCTGCCTCCACCTCAACCCCCCAATGTTAGTGTTTTTAAACTCTATCTCCTTCTTTAGGTGACATATCTGATTATTACTATTATTTAGTAAAATTGTATTAACTTAAAGTAAAGTAGGGCTAGTGAATTTTTAATTGTGGCTAGTAAAAAATTTTAATCATTGATCCCATGGCTAGTGGATTTTATAAAAATTCTAGAAGCCCTGGATTTGTTCGTTTTGTTGTTTATTTTGATCATGTCATGGCTAGCTGGATGTAATTTTGTATGATATAAGTGTTGTCTAATGTTCAGGTTCGTGATACAGGCTCCCCGAGCTCCTCCGAGAAAGGATCAGAACCTTGGTAATGTTATTATCAGTGAGTGCAAGGACACAGCCATTGCCAAGTATCAGGTACTGTTAGCTGTATTATGTTCGTTTTAAACAGTATTGGAAGATTACATACAAAACTTAATTTAAATACTACATATAGTGTCTTAGTGTAATGAGGGGGCGGGACATAGCCCAGTGGTACAGCGCCCACTCGATGCGTGGTCGGTGTGGGTTCGATGCGCGGTCGGTGTGAGATCGATTCGCGGTCGGTGTGGGATAGATTCCCGTCGGTGGGACCATTTCTCGTTCCAGCCAGTGCACCACAACTGGTATATCATAGGCCGCGGTATGTATTACCCTGTCTGTGGGATGGTGCATATAAAAGATCCCTGGCTGCTAATCAAAAAGAGTAGCCCATGAAGTGGCGACAGCAGGTCTCCTCTCTCAATATCTGTGTGGTCCTTAACCATATGTCTGACACCATATAACCATAAATAAAATGTGTTGGAGTGCATCATTAAATAAAACATTTCTTTCTTTCTTAATGTGATGTGAACTTTTTCTGTTCAGTTAAAGCGACATACCATAGTTTTTAAAAATGCAAGAACTAATGGTTAATAAGACACACTCTAGTTATTTTTTATGGTATTTTCCTGTTTAAACATCATATACTTTAGCTTCTCTCTGTTATAACCATATCCAAATGTGTGTTGCAGGTTTGTAGATTAACTAAACTTAGTATCCATTTTCACGGGCTGAAACTAGGGTCTGCGCCCTTAAAAAGCTAGGTAGTGGATTTTCTTTTAAACGTCTTTCAAACTGGGCGAGACTACTTTTGATCTCAATGCAAATTTCCAGAATAAATCTCATAGTTCATTTCTTATTAGTTCTCTGCTAGTCCAACCAGAGGGGACTAATAGACTCCATCATATGCAGTCATGTGGGATAGGAAAAGTACACATGAGGTGGTGGAAATTTCTACCCGGGATGTAGCTTTCTGAGTGGAAGGGTGTACCTGTCACGAGGCAACGGTCATTTAATAGCTCCACTCTTAAAGTTTCGTATACGTGTTTATGGGGTTATTTCCTCTCTTGTGTTCACATTTGCTGATGTTAAAGTGGGTTGACTGGTAAATGCTAAGTTAAAGTAACATGGAGCAGTTCGATAATTACGTAACGCGGGTATTTTCCACCACCACTTCCTTTAACGTTTTGTATTTGTTTTAGTATTCAATATGTTGTAAGGCATACAGGAATTAATTGAACTGATTTGAACGTTTTGTAACCTTAAGACCACACACCCCTCTGAAATTACGTAACGCTTTTGTGAACACCCCTCACTGTCACTGTGACGTCATTTGACAATAAACAAATATAGCCAGTGCACCACGACTGTTATATCAAAGGCCATGGTATTTGCTATCCTGTCCTAGGGTCAAAATTTTCACCACCGAGGGTGTAATTATTCTATCCCACGTGATCATATATACTCTTCAAAAGAAGAAACGCAAAACCACATTGTCGTAACATTTTGAGAATTGATTTAATTATTGAATGGTGAGTCCGATAATTACCAAATGTTGCAGGATTGTTCACAATTCACTCTAGTCCATTGTGAGTACGTGATAGGACACACCACCAAGGTCAAGGTCATCTGGAGTCAATACCGGGTGTGGCCTCCGCGTGTGTTGACAACTGCCTGGCACCGCCTGCCCATTGAAGCAACCAGAGTACGGATGACGTCCCGGGGGATGGTGGCCCACTCGGCCTGCAAGGCTGCTGCCAGCTCGGGCAGGGTCTGGGGCTGTGGTTGTCGCTGTCGGAGGCGTCGGTCCAACTCGTCCCATAGATGCTCAATTGGGTTCAAATCCGGTGATATCGATGGCCAAGGAAGGACATTAATGTTGTTGTTCTGTAGGAAAGCCGTTGTGAGACGTGCTGTGTGAGGCCTGGCGTTGTCATGTTGGAACACTGCGTTGGCGTTGGCCATAACTGGAACGATGTGTGGCCGGAGGATCTGGTCAATGTAGCCCTGTGCATTCAGGTTGCCCTGCACGTGGACCAGGTCAGTTCTGCCAGTGTGTGAGATGGCTGCCCACACCATGACACTACCCCCGCCGAATCTGTCCACTTCCTGCACGCAGTTTGCCGCATAACGTTCACCACGACGCCTATACACGCGACATCTTCCATCATGACGTCGGAGCAGAAATCGGGACTCGTCACTGAACCACACCTGTCTCCATCGCAGTTGAGGCCATTGTCGATGAATCTGGCACCACTGCAGTCGGAGTCGACGGTGTTGTGGTGTTAAGATGACACCTCGAACTGGACGTCTGGCACGAATTCCTACCTCACGTAGGCGGTTCCGTACGGTCTGGTCGGATATCCTGCGCAAACCTGGTATTGCTGCGGCTGTGGAGGTGGCAGTAGTCAATCGTTCCCGAAGGTGGCGTACCCGGATGTAGCGGTCCTGCCCGGGGGTAGTGACCCGTGGTCGACCGGATCTAGGGAGGTCACGTGTTGATCCATGTTGCTGGTAACGGTCCCACAGTCTGGAGATGGTGCTTGGGGACACATGGAATGCCCTGGCAACGGCCGTTCTGGATTCGCCTGCGTCTAGTCGGCCGATGGCATTGTTTCTCTGCGGTTCACTGAGACGTGGCATGTCCTGGATTGTCAACTGTCGGCCAGATACAGAGGCCAGGCAAGCGAACATCCTGCACTTTTATACTGTCGGTGTTCATGTTGCACGTGCAGACAACGCACGTGCAGTGGTGACATGGTTTGCACGTGGCTGCGTTTTTGCGAATATTCACATTTTGGAACTTTATTGTACAGTAGCTGCGTTTTATCGAATGTAACCGTGGGAATGTGTTTGGGACATGCAATGACCTTATATTCACAAAGCATGAACCGGTAGGAAACATAAAATCGGAGTTATAACCCATTTGTACCCTTTTGCGTTTCTTTTTTTGAAGAGTATATGATGGAGTCTTTTTCTCTTGTCCATTTGATATATAAATATTTATTTTACATGAACAAACAAAGATGGCTACACTTTAAACACTACAAATTAACAAGGGAGCTTTTGTAATGAAGTTTTTAATAATAAAATATTGATCTAAAACTAACCAACTTGCATTGATATGACATCATATATTACCAACACCATAATACTCCCCATGTTAAATTCAATGACGTCATAGCCCATACAAGACATATTTATTCCGCATGGGCTGACGTCATGGAATGGGTCTGTCTTGCATTGCTAGGGATGGGAGAATATAGGTTTTATCTCTGTCCTGTCTGTGTCAGCGCGGAAATCATTTTGCTCACGTCAAACCATAAGGACTGTTGTTTAGTGATCAAAGGGACAATATTTCTATTCGCGTATCAGTTACACAACATTAAATTCACACAAACTTTAATATGTGCCAAGATGTATTAATAACAGCAGTAATAGGTCATGTTCTGAAATTAAATGTTGCAAACTTTAAACTTGACATGTTCATGACAGAGCCTTTTTGATGACTAAAATTATATATTAAAGATATTTTTTTATTCAGAATATCAGAGTATGAATAAACAATGTGTTTGTTGTCCCAATGTTTATAGTGGCCTAAATTGGAGTTTATCTTGCAATAATTTCATACATACAAAAGTATATATATATTACAAAGCAAAATGAAAAATAACTTCTACAAACATTAATAGATGTTGCCAACACATTGGGTATACACACTCTGGTATTCCGAACAAGAAAATATATTTAATATCTAAAAAATGCATAGTCCGAAACATCTTAAAATGGCTGCCAGCTCAGGACAGACCCTTTAAGACAACTGATTACAATGCATGTGTGTGATAATTGAATAGGTTATACAGACATAATTCCCGTAGTGGAACAATTGCTTACCTAGGTTAGGTAAAAATCAATTGAACTGACTTCCGGTTACCTATAATATTGATTATTATTCCATTGATCATGACTTTTTGTCAACTATATTATTGAAATTATTTGATGTTGAAAACAACAATTAAGAAAGGAAGCATTTAACTGCATTGCTTTATTTCATTAATTTTTTTGTTTGATTGGATTTTCTAATTAAATTTGTATTCTATTCTCGACATGTTGTAGGTGAGCCAGCTTCCTTACCCTTGTATGAACATGAAACAGTTTGAGCAAAGCATACGTGCCCCCATTGGCAAAGACTGGAATCCAGAAATGGCTTTCAAGAAATTGGTGGAGCCGAAAGTTGTAACCCAGCTGGGGACTATCATCTCACCAATAGACAAAGACGAGACGTTTAAAAAAACAAGGACAGGAAGACGCAACCCAAACATGAATTTCAAAAGTCGTAAACTTTGATGATGAAATAAATGATGTAATTGATACTCAGTGGCCTTCTGTTTTCTGTTTGCAGGTTTACATTAATACTATATTATTTATATTATAATTTACATTGGTAAATGATATGGCCTGTTGATTTTTCTTTGTTATCATGGTATTTACAATTATCAATTTCCCATATAAATGGTCTGCTTTTGTAGAGAATGGCCATGTCTATGTCAGAAGTAATTCAAGTAATAATTGCAAATAGAAGGTTCATAAAAAGAGGAACTAAAGGTTGAGAATCTTGCACCCAGACCAGTACAAAATGATACTAATAATAAGTTTTATATTTTAATTATTTGGATGGATTATCTCCCTTCTTGCAAACTAAATCTTGACATTTCTGAATGGAGTAGTATGTTCAGAAAGACTGGTATTTCCTAAGAGATGGCAAATTTAAATTAAATGACATTCCAGATTCAGTGTATCAGAAAATGTTATCATCTTTATTCTTTCTTAAAATATTGAGTTCACAATAACTTTACTACCCCCCTCATTTTTGAAGACCGTTTTTTTGCTGGTTTTTTCACACTGATTTTCACCAGTACTCGCTACTGCATCCGTCGCGAGTGCTTGCCAACCAGAGGCCTAATTCACAAATGTCTCTTAGGCTCTGCTAGACAACAAAGCATCCTCTTTTCAAGTCTTTTAGCATTGCACTGTGAGATCACAAAGTTGTGAGAGTTTAGTGAATTAGGCCCCTATCTACTCGGCATTTTACTAACGTTTCCTAGGTATGGTGCCCCTGTGAAGTAAAACACTAAACACCATTCCTCAGTACATCATTCCACAGTACATCATTCAGTTCACACTGCATTGATTTCTGCAATAGTTTTGACAGGAGTGAAAATAATTTTTGTCAAAGTCCTTTTAAAAAAGAAAGTTTTTACATGGAACGTGCCAAAAAGAATAGGTAGTATTTGTGTGTTTTTTGCTCTTCATTTTTTTGGCGTGGGGGGGGGGGGGGGGGTGTATTGTTTTTATTTTACTACATTCACTCCTACAGGGTCCAAATAAAACAACCTTTATACATGTATTTATCACCTACATTTTAATATTTTTAATACAGGAGAGAAAAAAAATCTAATGCATAAAAAAAACTGGGGTCGGCCCTTTTTTTAGGTACTGTCTGGTTGCCAGAAACGTTTCTCCTTTATTAAAGGCTTTAACAACATCTTGGCACATTGAAGTACAACTGGTGCCCTATATATGGCCAGGTGAGTTTGACACTTGGTTGGGAGAGGGGGAAGCGCAGCTGTTGCTGTTACAGGCTACTCCTATTTACATCTATATCCATCAACAATATTGATCTAACACCCACTGTAGTTAAAAACTGTCCTATTACTGCTACTATTTAGGCTCCTGAGAACGTCATCTGGTTGGAGGTGAAGCACAATCTCTAGTGGATAGGGGCAAAGTCGGTGGTGGGGGGAGGGAGGAGGGGGACGGGCCAGGGGCCTAATTCACAAAGGTCTCTTAGACTCTGCTAGTCTTTTAGCATTGCACTGCGAGATTGCAAAGTTGCGAGAGTTTACTGAATTAGGCCCCAGATTTGTTACCTCTATTTATATACAGTGGGGAAAACAAGGTACGTTTTGTTCCTCAAGTAAAACACAAGGCCTTCAGGTTCCTGGATGTCAAACGTTTGGTATTTCCGAAATATAGTTTTAAGAGTAAAACATCTACGTTTTTCCGTTAGCAGCAAGGAATCGTTTATATCTACTTGCCCATAGATAGGACAGCACATATATACTAGTTACGGCCTTCGAAAAACGTTGTGGGGTACTGCTTGGACAAAAAACAAGCTACGTGTCCGCCGAGAAGGCTCGACCCAAGCCTTTTAGACGAGCGCTCTATCGACTGAGTTAAATCTAGCCGAGTACTCTGCCTTTCGATACCTAGACGGACAGTTCTAGATAGGCAGAGTACTCTGGCTAAGCTAGATCCCCCCCCCCCCCCCCCCCCCCCAATACAAGAAAGACAGTTATTTAGATTACAAACGTGGTATGGAAAAGAATTGGGGGTCCAGCTTACAGAATCTTACTATCGTATGTATTATTTTAACTCGACACGAGCGTACTGCAAATTAAAAATGGAAATCGTAATTGTCTGATGAAATGTGGCCACAAAATGAAAGTAAGTGCAGCCAACCCGTAATGTGTGTTTTCATTGGGTGTCGCTAGCAATCGATGTGTTCACGTGACGTCAACAATGGTGAACATGCTGGATGAGCTGACAGTATGAACACGGTAAATGGTTTGATTTGAGTGTGACAGTTTGTTTATTGCATTTCTACCTTTTCCAGTGTTTTTTTGGCAGTTACTAGAATTAGAGCTTGTTAAATCATATGTATTGTTAATCATTACATATTTCCCTTGACTAAATTACTTTTTAAGTTCTGTATAGATCTCTGGGTGTGCGGTGACATTGTGTCATTGACATTCACACTGTACCTGTCACGAGGGCAACGGGACGTTTTAGCTGTATGTCAGTTAATAGCTACGCTCTTAAAGTTTCGTATACGTGTTTATGGGGTTATTAAATTTTCCTCTCTTGTGTTCACATTTGCCGATGTTAAAGTGGGTTGACTGGTAAATGCTAAGTTAATGTAACATGGAGCAGTTCGATAATTACGTAACGCGGGTATTTTCCACCACCACTTCCTTTAACATTTTGTATTTGTTTTAGTATTCAGTATGTCGTAAGGCATACGGGAATTAACTGAACTGATTTGAACGTTTTGTAACCTTAAGACCACACACCCCTCTGAAATTACGTAACGCTCTTGTGAACACCTGTCACTGTGACGTCATTTGACAATAAACAAATATAGCCAGTGCACCACGACTGTTATATCAAAGGTCGTGGTATGTGCTATGTGCTATCCTGTCTATGGGATGGTGCATATAAAAGATCCCTTGGTACTAGTTTAACAATGTAGCAGGTTTCCTCTCTATGACAATATGTCAAAATTACCAAATGTTTGCATGCAATAGCTGATGATTAATAAATGAATATGCTCTAGCAGTGTCATTAAGCAAAACAAACTTTTGTTAATTTTTTGCAAAGTATTGTAACTAATTACTATATTGCAAGAAGGTGGGTGGTTTGGGGTTGTTATTTAGTTTTTTGGGTGTTTTTTTTTATAAATGCTCCTGTTATTTCTTTTAACAGATTGCTACAAGTCAAACTAGAGCAAAGATTATCTGACCATTGCTTTTGAATATTAAACAATCAACAAACTGTGGTCATGGGTTGAACAAAGCAAAAGAATAAACTTTTGTTTGAAAAACAAAAAACAACAATAACCAGACAAGCAACTAATGAGAATGGAAAAGAAAGCGCTTGTGTACAGAATCAATGATAACGGCGTTGGGCCGGAGTTACTGCACCAAGTGTTTCTCGAGAAGGGCTGGCTGGAGTACGACGAGGAAATACACGACGAGTCTGACTGGAACATATGGTGGAAGACATCACGGTTCCGCACCAGCGACTACGATCAGATCAACCCGTGGCAGCGTCTCAACCACTACCCAAACTCGGTGGGCATCACCAGGAAAGATTTCCTGGCAAGAACATTGAAGCGAATGAAGGGAGTGTATGGGAGTGGCGTTTACAACTTCAGTCCAATTGCTTTTAACATCCCTAACGACTACACTAAGTTTGTGGCCGAGTACAGTAAAATGAAGGGGTTGAGTACCGTTAATGACAAATCACTACTGTGGATCTGCAAGCCGGTCGATATGTCTCGGGGAAGAGGGATATTCTTGTTCCGGGATCTGTCCGAACTGCAGTACGACTGCAGTGCCGTCATCCAGAGGTACGTAGCCAATCCATTTCTGATAGGGGGTTACAAGTTTGACATTAGGATCTATGTTGCTGTTCCATCGTTCCATCCTCTGACCGTGTACATTCACCAGGAGGGGCTTGTCCGATTCAGCACGGAGAAATTCAGTCTGGATTCTATAAACAACATTTTTGCCCACTTGACAAACACATCGATCAACAAGCACAGTCCCAGCTACACCCACGATAAGGAGAGGGTCGGACCCGGGTGTAAGTGGACTCTGTTGCAGTTACGTTACTATTTTCACCAAAAAGGTATTGATGATGGTAAAATTTGGCTTCGTATTATCAACATTGTCATCCTCACACTGATCACCCAGGCGCCCTCTGTACCCAAGGTTGAAAACTGCTTCGAGTTGTACGGCTTCGACATCCTCATTGATGACAATCTAAAGCCGTGGCTTCTGGAAGTTAATTTCAGTCCAGCATTGGCATCCGATTGTCAGGCAGATATTTTGGTCAAGAAACCGTTGCTTCACGATTTGATGGAAATGTTGAATTTTAAAAGTACTGATGCCGACAGAGGTGCACATCTGGCTAGCAAGTGCAGTACAAATACTAAATCAGACCGATACGCCTCACTGAGTATGACAAGCAGACATTACACACCGAGGTATGTTGGCATGTCCAATTCTGATATCCTGAAAAGACAATCAAATGCTAAAGACAAAAGACTGTCCGATGCTGCCAGTGAAAATGAAGGTTCTGAGAGTGTGGAGCAGCATCCAATATTCGGTCTTCCTCTGGTTCACCATTCTGATGATGAAGGAATAGATGAAACACCTGAATCAGCTATGGATGCTTCTAATAGTCATGATTTGCATAATGAGTCCACTGGTGCTATACATTCATCTCTTCTGAATGGTTATGAGGTGACAGGATCAAAAATAGAAGACATTCCTGAAGGTATACCCGTTTCCATGACACGAACAAATTCAGGTAATTCTTGGACAAGAAAAGAAAATGGTAATAAACACACAACAAATTCAGCAAGATCTAGAAATTCTTATAAGACACAGCCTGGCTATGGATTACAGAAGGGTCATAGTAAGTCGTCTACCATTTCTGATAGTGGCATATCAACATTCTCCGGATCTAGTGAAAATTCTGATCGTGTGAAAAAACCTAATTCTGATGGTGAAAGTTGCCCGTCTCTTCAATCAAAGACTGGTAGTGGAGACCCCGTTGCATTGTCTCCAGATAAAGATAAAACATTGACTAAAGATGGCAAAACGGTTTCTGTACAATGGCAGGCCATGACCAGAAAACCAGGTCTACCTGGTTTGGCTAGACTTGTAAAGAACCCACTAAACAGCAAGTCCACCCGTTTTAGTACAGTCACCAAAACTGGGAAGAATGCTTTAGTGAGATCTCAAGAGAGAGGTCCAGGTGCTGCAGGCCATGTACTGGGAAAAGATAAAGCTGGGGGTCTCATGCATATGAAAGATAAAGCTGGGGGTCTCATGCATATGAAAGATAAAGCTGAAGCCATAGCAGCATGTCAGTCAACACCTTCTCTCAACAAACTGATCACCAGCAAGACGAAATTATCTTCTTCTATTCCCGATCTGCTGCATTTACCAAAAGTGTCATCAAGTAGGCTGCCCAATCCTAAGCCAGTGGCCGTAAATCAGCACAGGACAGGAATCCTTAAGCCATCTTTGAGAATGAGCAGGAGCCACTTTGTCAAATCCACACCACCACCACCCAAAGAGGCTCCAGAATGTATTGGGGAGTTTTATCTTGTCTTTCCTTTCAATGAGGTCACCAAGAAGGCAAGTCAGCCTGTCTTGGATGCCAGAGCCATCATAAGAGAAACTCAAAAACTGATTAAAGAATCTGCTAAAACAAAAGGAAAATCATCTGGCAAAGGTCAAGGACAGGGGCAGACATCTGCTTCTGAAGAGCCAGTTGATAGACTGTGGGGTCCTCTGAAAGGAACATAATGTGAGTTTCTGCTGTGAACTGAGCACAGAAATCTAACTGGATTACAAAGGAATACTATATTTTATATATATATATATATGAAACAGTGGAGTACATGCCTGCAGTTAAGCTTGGAGTAAATACTTTCATTGGAGTAAAGCATTTTTAACTTGTGTAATTGCTTGTTCTTTCTTATAAATGAGTAAATACGGGGAAAACCCCCCAGTTGTTTCTTTAATACCATCAAAGATTCTTTTAATGCAGTCTTTGATTCTTCACATCATTCTGTAAGTATTGATAAAATGTAAAACTATTTCTCTACTTTTATAGCCACCGACCCTGGGTATTACTAGGCAGTGTAAAATATGTTCGGCTTAAAATACCAATGTTAACAATGCAATCTGATTAAAATTAGCTCTTCTGGTCTACCAGAAGGTCTAACAGCATTGCATGGACTCCCATGTCCAGGTGACATTTCATCTATAAATAACAATTTAAATATCGACCAATTACATTTTGCCTTTTATAGCGTTATTCAGGAGCATACAAATTCTAAAAATATCATGCGAGATTACTTATGCAATAGGCGAATTTGTTGGTCTATTTTAACATTAAAAAATGGGGAAAAGTAATAAACTCTGGATTGTATACTAGTATAAACAGATTTCATATCTATACCATCACATTTTTTTTTTTTTTTTTTTTTGTCTTGAAACAAATTTTATATAAAATTTTATATTGAAATTAGTTTCTGGCATACTTTGTAATTCACCTGAATCATTTCGTATACCCTCGGTATAATACCAAATGTTTTCAAATTCTTTTCAAATCACTGCCATGATTTTGCAAGTAAGGTTTTGATTGGTCGAATGAAAAGTCAGCTGGACATTGTTAGCAATGCCAATGTGTTTTTCGTTAATTTTATGAGGACAAAAGAGGTAATATACCTTGAAAACTAGGGTCAGTGGCTTTAATATTCATGTTAATAATTGATATATAGGTAGGTAAATAGGTAGTAATTATGACATAAACAGCAAGAAATGTATATGTTTATGTAAGTTTTATGTAAGTTCCGTGTCTGGTGTATTCAAGGATGTGGTGTCTGCTATCCTGTCTATGGGAAAAACTCAGGGCAATGTCCTCTTTGGGTGACTTAAATATTAGAAAATAATGGTGTTAGTTGCCCAAATAATATTATTTCATCAATCTTCTTCAGAGCTATAACATATGAGCCACTATTGAATGAAGGGACAAATAAGGCATTTGGCCTGGTATGCATATTCAACGATATATAATGCACATTAATGCTTAATATCAACAAGTATAATCATATTGTTAATTAATAAAACGGTTAAATGTGATGGCTATTATATATAATGGGTGCAGCCATTTTGTACCATCCCAGTGAATACACCCTCTGGCGAGCTGGTGGTTACGTAATACCTAACGTGTCACATCAGGAATTAGTCTTCAAACTGAAGAAACAAAACATACCTGATTTTTGCAGATGCATCACAATGTTCTGTAATAATATCCAGCTCAGTAAGCCGACAAGAAGTATATATTATTTTTTAATAACCATTGTCAAAGTGTTGAAATAACTGTATTATGTTTTGTACATAAATTAACTCACGTACTGAAATAATAATCGGAGTGTTTTCTTGGTTAATTGGTCTTTTCTTTCCGTGGCCTGTACCTGTGGTTCCTGATTGGCAGGTGTATATTTAGACGGTCCCCAGACACTGTCTAGACACACTAAAAAGATGTGCCTCTATTATTAAGATCACAAGGTATTGTTTGTTAGCCACGCAGACACCCCTCAAATCATAATGGACATTATCAGCCGTCTGTAAAACCCTTTATTAAGTAGACTTTCCCATCTAAAATCACAAAACTGACCAATTACGTAGTCCCAAAGAAAAGAAAATTATCACTTGGGTATCATGAGTGGTCGTTTTTGCTCAAACGTACCCTACCAATAGGCCTAATAATAAAAAATATTTCATTGGATTTTTTTAAAGAGAAAAATATTATAACTCCATTTCGTTCTATTGACGCAAATTGAAATATATTTAGCTAAATAGTTTATTATACTATCAAGTCATTTATGTTGTTTTACAAGTCAGGTTGATAAAAGCGAAGTGTCTTGTCATAAATTAGAGCATTTGTTTACACTGTGCTTAGAGGATTTGGACGGAGCTGACGTCACTTCGCCCCAAGCTATACCACCGGATGTCACAAAAAAAAAAAAAATGGCTGCCACCAGTTAGCAGGAATAATCATGTTTTTATATTAACTCTAAAATTACGCGTTTTTCATTTGTTAAAGTGTCAGTATGTATTGGTGGTCCGGGTATGCATCTTTCCAACACATAAGGCTCTTATTTGAGTTTATCCTCCCTTTAATATTTGTATTGCATATATTTATTCCACATTAAAATCTTGCTCATGGTTTGTGGTTCACTTACCTTAATTTGCCAACATCCATTATTATTTTTTGGGCCACCATATGTTTTGGCGAGTTTCAAACCGTGTAAAATGCATATGAAAGATTGTCTGCTGCTACATGTATGTGGTAAGTTTTCGCTCACTCTCTAGACCAAGCGTTAAAATAATTATATTATATGTTAGACCCCACATTTGAAAACGCAATAATTTAAAACATGTTGAGTTGTCAGAGACAGTGTCATGTTGACCTCCTAATCATTGGCATATAACCATGGGGACCATGCCCCCACCCCATTCATAGCTTTTCCAGCCAATCACAGGTATGTGTGCAGGGAGTGTTGAGAGAGTTGAAACTCTTGCTCAAGAAAATATTCTCTCTCTTTTTTTTTTTTTAATGTCTTTTCTGGGACATCATGTCTGAAGACCTAGACTCTTTGCACACCAATATCTAGACCCCTACATAAATTCCTGCACAGATGCCTGTCATCCCATGATACAACTCATAGCCCCCACCCCACCCTACCCCCACTTCCACTATAAAGTCCTTGGTTATACCAGTGTCCCTAAATCAGCCTCTTAAATTGAAAGCATCTGAATGTTTGAAATTTTTTGTTAAAAATAAATGAACCTACATGTACATAAAGTAATTTATAAACATTCCTTTCTTTCTTTTTCCAGTAGACGAGAATAATTTACAAGTTAATGACCTGCGAAACGTGAACCACTTGCACGCAATGCTTAGTGTTGTAAGTGCAGTGTCACTGGTGTACTGTCGGTCAGAGAACACAAGCACATCCACATAAATCAACCCGGCAACAACCCAATTTGCCTCATTGCCATAACATGTCTAGTTCAAGCCTTTTGTGTTTGGCAATTTTGCATTTATCTCTACTCAGCAAACGTTATGACAATAATGCGGATTAGTTCCTTGCATTGGTCTGTGTTTCATAGCAGTGGTAAGCCCACTTGACTACACAATGTCTTACTAAATGGGAGGATTTGGTGTGTGGGGAGGGCATACAGTTTTTTTCTCTACCTGGTTTGAATAATATATATATATTAATTTATCATACCTTGTAACTGCAAACTGAATATGGCTTGTTACAGCCGTCTGTCCTGTTGATGACAAATATGTGTTAGCTTGTGAATTTCTGATACAATGTTATTAAAGGACCTATCCTGAGTTTGCTGCCAATTTGTAGCATGTTTATGACTGGTAAATCCTTTTTGATGACTAAAATTACATATTAAAGATAGTTTCCTCTTTAGAATCTCAGTATCTGTATAAACAAGGTGTTTGTTGTCATGTTAATGTTTGTAGTAGCCCAATAATTTTGTACATATAATTACAAAGTAAAATGAGCACTGACTGCTACACACATTAGCACATATGACTGCAAACACATTGGATATACAGTTACTGGTATTCGAAACAAGAAAATGATTTTAATATGTAATTTTAAATATATTTAATACACCAGCCTTGTGTAGTGGTTAGACGTAATACACAAGCCTCATGTAGTGGTTAAGTCTTAATACACCAGCCTCGTGTTGTGGTTAAGTCTTAATACACCAGCCTCGTGTAGTGGTTAAGTCTTAATGCACCAGCCTCGTGTAGTGGTTAAGTCTTAATACACCAGCCTCGTGTAGTGGTTAAGTCTTAATGCACCAGCCTCGTGTAGTGGTTAAGTCTTAATGCACCAGCCTCGTGTAGTGGTTAAGTCTTAATTCACCAGCCTCGTGTAGTGGTTAAGTCTTAATGCACCAGCCTCGTGTAGTGGTTAAGTCTTAATGCACCAGCCTCGTGTAGTGGTTAAGTCTTAATACACCAGCCTCGTGTAGTGGTTAAGTCTTAATACACCAGCCTCGTGTAGTGGTTAAGTCTTAATACACCAGCCTCGTGTAGTGGTTAAGTCTTAATGCACCAGCCTCGTGTAGTGGAGTCTAAATACACCAGCCTCATGTAGTGGTTAAGTCTTAATACACCAGCCTTGTGTAGTGGTTAAGTCTTAATACACCAACCTTGTGTAGTGGGTAAGTCTTAATACACCAGCCGTGTGTAGTGGTTAAGTCTTAATACACCAGCCTTGTGTAGTGGTTAAGTCTTAATACACCAGCCTCGTGTAGTGGTTAAGTCTTAATACACCAGCCTCGTGTAGTGGTTAAGTCTTAATGCACCAGCCTCGTGTAGTGGTTAAGTCTAAATACACCAGCCTCGTGTAGTGGTTAAGTCTTAATACACCAGCCTTGTGTAGTGGTTAGACGTAATACACAAGCCTCATGTAGTGGTTAAGTCTTAATACACCAGCCTCGTGTAGTGGTTAAGTCTTAATGCACCAGCCTCGTGTAGTGGTTAAGTCTAAATACACCAGCCTCGTGTAGTAGTTAAGTCTTAATACACCAGCCTTGTGTAGTGGTTAGACGTAATACACAAGCCTCATGTAGTGGTTAAGTCTTAATACACCAGCCTCGTGTAGTGGTTAAGTCTTAATGCACCAGCCTCGTGTAGTGGTTAAGTCTTAATGCACCAGCCTCGTGTAGTGGTTAAGTCTTAATACACCAGCCTCGTGTAGTGTTTAAGTCTTAATGCACCAGCCTCGTGTAGTGGTTAAGTCTTAATGCACCAGCCTCGTGTAGTGGTTAAGTCTTAATACACCAGCCTCGTGTAGTGGTTAAGTCTTAATGCACCAGCCTCGTGTAGTGGTTAAGTCTTAATGCACCAGCCTCGTGTAGTGGTTAAGTCTTAATACACCAGCCTCGTGTAGTGGTTAAGTCTTAATGCACCAGCCTCGTGTAGTGGTTAAGTCTTAATGCACCAGCCTCGTGTAGTGGTTAAGTCTTAATACACCAGCCTCGTGTAGTGGTTAAGTCTTAATACACCAGCCTCGTGTAGTGGTTAAGTCTTAATACACCAGCCTCGTGTAGTGGTTAAGTCTTAATGCACCAGCCTCGTGTAGTGGAGTCTAAATACACTAGCCTCATGTAGTGGTTAAGTCTTAATACACCAGCCTTGTGTAGTGGTTAAGTCTTAATACACCAACCTTGTGTAGTGGTTAAGTCTTAATACACCAGCCTTGTGTAGTGGTTAAGTCTTAATACACCAGCCTTGTGTAGTAGTTAAGTCTTAATACACCAGCCTCGTGTAGTGGTTAAGTCTTAATACACCAGCCTCGTGTAGTGGTTAAGTCTTAATGCACCAGCCTCGTGTAGTGGTTAAGTCTAAATACACCAGCCTCGTGTAGTGGTTAAGTCTTAATACACCAGCCTTGTGTAGTGGTTAGACGTAATACACAAGCCTCATGTAGTGGTTAAGTCTTAATACACCAGCCTCGTGTAGTGGTTAAGTCTTAATGCACCAGCCTCGTGTAGTGGTTAAGTCTAAATACACCAGCCTCGTGTAGTAGTTAAGTCTTAATACACCAGCCTTGTGTAGTGGTTAGACGTAATACACAAGCCTCATGTAGTGGTTAAGTCTTAATACACCAGCCTCGTGTAGTGGTTAAGTCTTAATGCACCAGCCTCGTGTAGTGGTTAAGTCTTAATGCACCAGCCTCGTGTAGTGGTTAAGTCTTAATACACCAGCCTCGTGTAGTGGTTAAGTCTTAATGCACCAGCCTCGTGTAGTGGTTAAGTCTTAATGCACCAGCCTCGTGTAGTGGTTAAGTCTTAATACACCAGCCTCGTGTAGTGGTTAAGTCTTAATGCACCAGCCTCGTGTAGTGGTTAAGTCTTAATGCACCAGCCTCGTGTAGTGGTTAAGTCTTAATACACCAGCCTCGTGTAGTGGTTAAGTCTTAATACACCAGCCTCGTGTAGTGGTTAAGTCTTAATACACCAGCCTTGTGTAGTGGTTAAGCCATCAGACACAATCCTGATATATACTGGGTTTGTATCCCAGTACTGGATCCCACCCAGAGAAAGTTTAGAGACTCAGTGGGTAGGTGTAAGACCACTACACTGACGATTCTCTCACTAACCACTAACAACTAACTCACTGTCATGGACATGCATTCCCAGATAGCTGAATTGTGTGCCCGGGACAGTGTACTTGAACCTTAATTGGATATAAGCATGAAAATAACTATAAATGAAATTAAATGTATTTAATATGTAAGTTCAGTCACCAGGAAGACTCTGGTTAGTTGGGTAAATCTTCCATTGGTTACAAACTCAGGTTACATGTAGTTCCTTTAAAACGGCTCCATTCCTTTCTCACCTACCAGAAAAAAGCTGGTTACGACCCTGTGGCAGATTTATGCATCTAATGACAAGTAATCTCCAGTTTATCTTAAATGTTACAATTTAGATGATTTATACATTCTAGATTGCTTCCATAATGTTTGCTGTTTGTATACTACAGGGAAACTCTTCTAAACCGAACACCCTCGAAACCAAGAAAAAAGTCCGGTTTTAAGAGGTATCCGGTTTAGAGAGGTTCTCTTCTGCACAGATATTTATAAAGGGACCGTGAAAAACATCTAGTTTTGAAGGAATTTCGGTTTACAGTAGGTCCGGTTTTGAGACGTTTCTTTTTGTGGGGGGATGGTTTGCTCACAACTTTTGTGGAACTACGTACATGTTCAAGAAATTTCTGACAAATAGAGACTTTTAATGACTAATATTTAATAACATCTTAAATATGGTTGAGTTTTTTTTTAATGTTAGTATCAGTCAGGACTTCTAGATTATGGTAGCCCCACTCCCATTGCTAGTGATATTCAATGTTGGGCTAGTAAATAACTACTATCGTCATGCCCAATGACTAGTTGAAAAACAAAAACATTTATCAAATGCTGCATTTAAGTCTATTTTGTTATATTGGCCCCACTCCCATCTCAAATCTAAGGATTTTTAAGCTCTATTTCCTTTTTTAGGTGACATGTCCAATTATTCCTATTAGTAAAATGGTATTTACTTAAAGTAGGGCTAGTAAATTTTTATTCATGGCTAGTACATTTTTTAAATCACTGATCCCATGGCTAGTGGATTTTGATAACAATTCTAGAAGCACTGTGTCAGTATACTCTGTGTGTTTCTGGTCATCCTAATGTTGTAATAGCTTGAACTTAATTTTACTTTCAAATGTTTTGGGTTTTTTTTTTTCATGTACACCTAATATTATTTGGAGATGAAATCTAGTTTTGGTTACTACAAACATTGGGACAACCAGAGAGACCTTGGATATAATACTTGGATATTCTAAACTATGAAGTTTGTTTTGTTTAATGACACCACTTGAGCACATTGGTTTATTAATCATCGACTGTTGGATGTCAAACATTTGGTTATTTTGACATATAGTCTAAGAAAGGAAACACGCATCGTTTTTCCATTACTGGTAAAGGATCTTTTATATGCACCATCCCACAGACAGGATAGCACATACCACTGTCTTTGATATACCAGTCATGGTACACTGGCTGGAATGAGATATAACCCAGTGGGCCTATTGACAGGGATCCATCCCAAACCGACCTTACCACTGGGCTACGTCCCACCCCTATTCTAAACAAGAACATATATTTGATATGTACTTTTGGTAGGTAAAAACTTTGCATGTTAGTCAGAAACATGTTAATAACAGTAGGTTTGGGTGCAGAAAATTATGCAGGAGGGTCTAGACTGTCACAAGTGAATTTTAAGGGGGGAGGTCATGCTCCCCCAAAAAATATATTGAAAAAAAGAAAATTTGCCTTGTGCAGGGGAGGGGTGGGGATTCGAACCCACCTGAATAGCAAATTCAAAACAGTCCCTTTCATTTCTTATGCTTGACATGGAGTTGTTCCAGAAATGATGGTGCTCATTACAGTCCAATATTTTAAATATTCACCACTTATAAAACAAAAATCAAATATGAACAGTATTTACATTTAGAGTGATATATCATCATATTTTGACTTCTACCCTTAAATTGGTGCCATGTGTGTAAATTGGTAAAACCATTATTATAATTTTCCTGGGTTTTTTCCATTTCAGGCATGGGATGGGCAACAAGTTATGGAAAGGTTCAATTCATGAATTTTAATTTGAATAACTTGTGTCCAATTCTTTCTGCATTTTATATACATCAAAATAAATTTTAATCAATGAAAGGTTAATATTTTTTTATACATGTATATATATATATATATATATATATATATATATATATATATATATCTGTATGAAGCTCAATTAACAGATTTATACACGTATTACAAAATATGCATTGTAATACTGAGTCAAGTATCTTAAAAAATGTATTTTAAAACACTTTGATGCTTATCAATAATATCAGATATCCACTCCCCACACTTACACATATGTGTTGACCTGTAGTATAAAATGCATTGTGATACAATCATGGGTTTGACAAGACAAAATGTATTGGGCAGATAATTTTGAAGCTATCTTAATACACATGTACTATGATATTGCAAAACCATTGTATACTATGGCGGGTATCGTAGTGACGTTATAACCTATGACATTGTTTTACGATATTGTAGTGCTAAGATGTATGTAGCTTCAAAGTCTGTAGCCTGTATTTTACTAATTCATTAAAAACACTTGCATATATAATACCGGCCTCTGTGGTGTCGTCGTTAGGATATCGGATATCAGGCTGGTAGGTACAGGGTTTACAGCCTGGTACCGGACCCAGAGAGAGAGTTTTAACAACTCAATGGGTAGGTGTAAGACCACTACACCCTCTTCTCTCTCAATAACAACTAACCCACTGTCCTGAACAGACAGCCCAGATAGCTGAGGTGTGCACCCAGGACAGCGTGCTTGAACCTTAATCGGAAATAATTTAAAAGAAAGAAAGCATATGTAATATAATATATAATACATTAACCCATTTATTTATTTATTTATTTATTTATTTATTTATTTAATTTATGTCCTTACATGTATCTGCCTGTTTGCTTGTCTGTCTGTCTATTGTTAATTTATATTTAAAGATACTATGCTTAGTTTTAAAGGTACTCTCTAAAGAATTTGTATGGTATTTCTTAGTTTCTTGTTTAGAAGATTCATCTCACTTCAATCAATAGCATACAAGTTTGGAGTTTGGGGTGGGTTCAAAAACTATGGCAGCATTCGGCAAAATGAGCTAGCTTGAGACCTTTTTACCAAATATTTCCATCATTCTACTCGTAATATTAGCTGTAACTCACGTAAAAATGTTTAGTCTTTTGTTTCCAACCCTATATAGTACCGGTAGTAATGTGGCAATATGAATAATTGTTATCCAGTTTCAGGCATTTCATTGGTTGATTGGTTGATTGATTGATTGATTGATTGATTGATTGGTTGATTGATTGATTGATTGATTGATTGATTGATTGATTGATTCATATTTATTTATTTTATTTATTTATTATTTTATTTATATTATTTATTTTATTGATTTATTCATTCATTCATTCATTATTTATTTATTTATTTAATTATTTATCTTAAACTGGATTACAGTGCACTCCTGTGTAACTATGTATGTAACACGACACTGAACATGTATGTACAGGTATATGGGAGTTACATGGTGGTATGCAAATATGGGATATAATTACCAGGTTATTTTATCACAAAATATTCCTATATACATGTATATTCAGTATACCATATTGAGTACAGTATGGTTATTACACAAAGTCGTTTACCACATGGAATTTTACTGTGCAAGTTCATGTTATAGTGAAAAAACTGTATTGGACAAGAAGCAGTAGAATGTGTCTTGTACCCAGTGGCAGATCCAGAAAACCCATTGGGGGGGGGGGGGGGGGATAACATGAGGCAGAATGCTAAGAGAACTTTGGGGGAGGTTTGGAGGGGGATGAAAATTAATATATAATAAAATTATAATGGTCGCAAAATTCCCCCCCCCCCCTTAGATATGCCTCTGATACTGCCTGTTTGATCTACATGAACAAGTAATTTACACAATACCCAATACCTTCCAAAGGTGACCACTTAAATACATGTTAAAAATGTGTGTGTATGGATGTATGGCTTTCGTGTAACTTGTTAATGTGTAAAACGATTAAATACTTGGCTGGCAGTGATTAGAATATCCGTGTATAGCCATTCAGCTGGAAACGAACCCATTACAGTTACTGGTGTGCCAAGTTATTCACGGCCTGACCATTTACCTTTGTGATCTTACTGGTTATTATGTTTGTTGTCAATAGTCTGGCACACACTGCAGAAATTATTATGACCTGACCTACAGACTTTATACTCAATGTAATGGTGTTTTGCTTTTAATGTGGAGACTTTTGTGCTTATATATTTATATGCAATCAACTCAATTGTGAATTCATTATGTTTTTATAAAAGGTATTGAATACCCTAAAAAGTAATGTAGTATTAATACAAAGTAAAAAAATTTAATTCTTTTTTAAAAGAAGAATATTTTTAAATCATAATATTTACATAACTTTGTGTACACAGAAAGAATCTATAGCATGTAGATTTGAGCTCTTCCATATTCCAATCCATATCTCTGTTTTTCCAACGGTCTTTCAGTAATATTAAATATTGATAGACTCAACAAATTGTTTTAATTGTGATATGTAAGTATGTTTTAATGTTGTAGCCATGTATTAGGGGCATCATTAAGCTGAATATTTTAGGAATTATGCTTTAACATTTTTGTTACTGTGTATAATAATTTATTTTTATTATTAAACATACATATTTATATCTATCTTAGTATTCAAGTGTAATTGTCATATTGTACAATAAGTTATTTTTTTTATTCTGTATTTATAGCATATTGTAAATTTCAAATGTGCTCAAATGGCCTCTTCTGTTACAGTAAGTAGACGCCTGTCATAAGAAGCCATTGTATCCATATACACTTACCTGTATTAATTATGCAGCCAATTTGTGGCTTCTTCATATTCCTTTAAGTACTTGTTCAACACAAATAGTTTGACACACAATAGTCGATGTATTTTTCATGCTGGGGTGTCATTAAACATTCATTCATTCATTCATTGTTCAACACAAGATTTGTTTTATATGTGTTTAATGTAAAAGCTGCTCGACAGTAAACAAATGGAGTCTAATGTTTTCTTTCAGGGTGCAGGTGGGGGAGGGACAAATTATGTTTTTCCCTTGTGTGCCAAACACTATATTTACTTTGAACTGGATATATAAACTTCATGTTAAACTCCAGGTCCCTGTTATGATCATTGATTTAAAACAACATTATTCATTAATGATGATCAGTCTTGTCAAATTTGTAAATCATAAAATATTAGCGATCTTAAAATTTAGCAAAATCGAAGTAAGTGACATATTAGCGAAATATAATTTTAGCGAGGTCATCGTATCTAAAACTAAAAAACATATAAGCAGAAGTTGTAGGATGAGCTGAAATCATGTTTTTGATGTTATGCATCTTACAGACATCTTGAATTTGGCAGAAAATTGCAGTAATGTGCATGCTAACTAACTATTATTACTTGCTATCCTTTTGGTTTAATCAATAGCATATAGCCAGTGTTGTGCCTTCAATTTAATAAAATTGTCAATCGGTCCCACATGATGTCATCACTACTGGGGGTGGGGGTGGGGAAGGAGGGAGAGGAAAAATAGGAATAAAAAAAAAATCATAAAAATCATTTAAAAGGCAACATTTGCCAAATACTGTTTTTAAAAAATCATAGGGGTGTTTGTATACTGAATTATGAATGCGAAACGATAAACATCAAAACATGAAAGAAAAAAAATGTTTGATCACATCAGCGAAAAAACTAAACAAATTGTATATAGTGTAACATGGCCCACTTTGGTTTTCAAACTCATTAATAATTTATGATGATATTTTGTTTTTAATTACAGGAGAAAAAAAGAATCCTGTTAATAATTTAGGTTCATCACATTTCTTTTATCATGGTAACATGTTTACATGTTTTAAAAAAAAAAATTTTTCATTATGTAAATTATTAGAGGGTAGGGAAAGGGGTTACTGAATATTAATTATTAAAGTTTGAAGTATGGATATATTTGTGGTTATTATGAGAAATAATGCATGTATTTAACTGATTTTATTAAAGTTTGAAGTATGGATATATTTGTGGTTATTGTTAGAAATAATGCATGTATTTAACTGATTTTATTAAAGTTTGAAGTATGGATATATTTGTGGTTATTGTTAGAAATAATGCATGTATTTAACTGATTTTATTATCTAATAATGTACACATACTGAATTATTAAAGTTTAAAGTATGGATATATTTGTGGTTATTGTTAGAAATAATGCATGTATTTAACTGATTTTATTAAAGTTTGAAGTATGGATATATTTGTGGTTATCGTTAGAAATAATGCATGTATTTAACTGATTTTATTAAAGTTTGAAGTATGGATATATTTGTGGTTATCGTTAGAAATAATGCATGTATTTAACTGATTTTATTATCTAATAATGTACACATACTGAATTATTAAAGTTTGAAGTATGGATATATTTGTGGTTATTGTTAGAAATAATGCATGTATTTAACTGATTTTATTATCTAATAATGTACACATACTGAATAGTTAAACTAAAGAAGCAAAATCTGTTACTGCTTTAAATAAATAATTATCTATATGTAGACAGGTGTTAAGTGTGTTTTGTTTAACAACAACACTAGAACACATTGAATCATTAATTAATCATCAGCTATTGGATGTCAAACATTTGGTAATTCTGAATCCTAAAAGCTTCCTTGAGACAAACACAAAAAAATACATAATAATAAACTGTAAATTAATTAACCTTTGGATGTAACTGGTACTTCTTGCCCTGGTAGACGATGTGTGACTGTCTTGTCTTTCATATTATCATGTTATATTACACCCATATCAAACCATAATAACCTCTACTGTTCATAACTTTTGACAAGTTAAAATTTGTTTTGTATAACACCACCACTAGAGCACATTGATTTATTAATTGTGACATAGTTTTAGAGAGAAAGCACACTACATTTGTCCATTAATGTCAATGGATCTTTTATATGCACCATTCCACAGACAGGATAGCACATACTATGGCATTTAATATTCGTCATGGTGCATTGGCTGGAATGAAAAACAGCCCAATGGGCTCACAGATGGGGATCAATCCTAGACCATCTGCGACCTCTTTTTTCCATTGAGCTACGTTACATCCCAACTTTTGACAAATGATCACAGGTTGCTGAATCTTCTGAAATAAACTGAATAGTAATCAGATTTTATTTTTCTGAAACTACATATTATACACATACATGATATACAATGTTAGTAAATACTTTTAGTTGCTATTCTATTTACTGTTATTCATTGTTGTTTTTGTTTTGCCTTGTAAAAATTGGAAGGTATAATAATAATGTATATGTAGGAGTTGCTTTTTATTGGCAGTATAGATGGCTTAAAGTTTCAGATTTAGCACTGTGTTATGGTTTTGCCTTGGGCTCTGTTCCTCACAAACTGTAAGTCCCATATCAGTGAAATATAAATCATAGTAGCACCTGTGAGTGTTACCTGAATGCATGTTTAAGAAAAGAATTGATGATAGGTAAAACATTTAATTTTCAGTTTTCATATTTTATTTCATGTACAACTGAAAATTTACAATATATTTCTATTTATATCAAAATATGTTATGTGCTGTTTGTTTATATGTACACAATGTATCTCATGCTGTTGACACTTTTTTCTCTTAATATGTGTTCTTAACCATATTGTTACACATACAATGTACATATATTTATTATATTTATTATATTTATCTGTTGAACTGCTGAGAACATATTTTTTCAATTAACTTTCAGTGTTATTTCTATTATTGTGAAATGTGTTGTATAAATATATTGTTATATTTCATTTTTATTTGATCTTATATTCACACAGTACAGAGTACACACATAAAATATGGTTGTAATTACATTATGAGAGGAGAAAAATGTATACATACATGTACACAAATATCAATTCCGATACACTTATGACTGTAAAGCCTGACCAATATATTTCCATCTTTTTCTTATTCTGGAAGCCTTTGCTTTGAGGGTACAAATATAATGAATACAGTTCTATGTGTTTATATGACTTAATAATTGGCAGTAACTCTTTAATTCTACATATATGGATATATTGTTTTATTAGTATTAAACACAAATTTATTGTTATATTTATATATTTATATTTATTTTCATTGTCTGATAGATTAAGTTTGCTTTGAAATTAACAAGAACATTTGGTTTAAAATGCATCTGGGTAACACAGTTTGATTGTTTTAGAAATATGTTATATTATTGTATTAAAATGTCAACTGAAAGCAAAGTGTTTAGTATTTTCTGTCATTTTTTTTTTTATAGTAGGCTATAAAATTAGATATCTGACTGAACCACCATTTTGGCAGTTGATTTACAAGAATATGGTACCATAAACAGAACAGCATATACCATGGATCTTGGTGGAGTATTGGTTAGAAACAACCCACCAGAACCACTGGTCGGGAGTGAACCCTGTGACCTTTATACAAATGTACCTCACACAGAAGCTGATGCAGTAATCTATTCATAGAACACATGACTGGTATATCAAACACTGTGGGATGTGCTGTCCTGTCTGTGGCAGCATGCATATAAATGATCCCATGGCTGCTAATGGAAAAATGTGACAGGGTTTCCCCTGAAGACTACAGGTATATGTCAGAATTACCAAATGTTTAACATCCTGTAGCCGATGATTAATCAATGTGCTCTGTTAAAATTAAACGAAAGTCATTAAACAAAACAGACTTTTAACATTTCATAGATCAAGATATCTTAGAGTTAAACTTTGTTGCCATTGTCAAGATTTGTTTCATCTAACAGAGCCTTTTAACATCTAAAGTTCTTTTTAAACACCTTCTCATTTAAAACATTAGTGTCTGCATATTTAGTGCGTTATAGATAACTAATTAAATGTTCAAAAGTTGTCAATGTTGGGCTTCTACAAACATTAGAATAACTAAAACCACCGTGTATATACAGATGCATATTATATTGAAAGTAAGAAAATATATTTAATATGTAATTCTAGTTGCTGAAAGAAATTAAATTGAAATATACTAGTAAGAGACTATCACTGTATTTTATTTTTGCTGTTTATGCGTGTGTATTTTTACCCATGTGCTACTAAAAAATAATAGTGCTATGGTCGATGTAAACAATTTAAATCAGATTTTTTTAATAAAGCATTTTAAATCAAATTTGCTTTATTTGTGTTTATAGCATCTCATTTTTTTAAAAGTTTGTTTTGTTAATCTTCACTAATAGAATACATTGATTTATTAATCATAAGCTAATGGAAAGAAATGTTTTATTTAACGACGTACTCGACACATTTTATTTACGGTTATATGGCATCAGACATATGGTTAAGGACCACACAGGTATTGGAAACCCGCTGTCGCCACTTCACAGGCTTCTCTTTTCAATTAGCAGCAAGGGATCTTTTATATGCACCATCCCATAGACAGGGTAGTACATACCCCGGCCTTTGATATACCAGTCGTGGTGCACGGACTGGAATGAGAAATAGCCCAATGGGCCCACCGACGGGGATCGATCCCACACTGACCTGCACATCGCGCGAGCACTGTATCACTGGGCTACATCCCACCCCGTCATAAGCTAATGGATGTCAAACAATTGGTAATTTTACATAGTCTTGGAGAGGAAACCTGCTTTATTTTTTTCATAAGTAGCAAGGAATCTTTTATATGCACTTCCCATAGACAGGACAGCACATACCATGACATTTGATATACCAGTCATGGTGCACTGGTTGGAGCAGGAAAACACAACAATCTGAGAATGGGTCCACCGAGGTGGTTCATTCCTAGGAAAATTATAAAAGTTTGTTTTGTTTAACGACACCTCTAGAGCACATTGATTAATTAATCATCAGCTATTAGGTGTCAAACATTTGGTAATTGTAACTCATAGTCATCAGAGGAAACCTGCTACATTTTTCCTAATGCAGCAAGGGATCTTTTATATGCACTTTCCCACAGACAGGAAAGCACATACCATGGCCTTTGTTACATTTGTGGTGTGCTGGTTGGAACGAGAAAAAACTCAATCAGCTGAATGGATCCACTGAGGTGGTTCGATCCTGCAATGCAAGCACCTCAAGCGAACACTCGACCGACTGAGCTAAATCCTGCCCCTCAATCCTATGATGAAAGCACCTTATGCGAGTGCTCTATCCACTGAGCTAAATTCCACAAGAAGTCTTGAAAAATCCACCTGGTTATGAACCAAATGCCATTTTTGCTTTCTGTACTTGCTGTATTAATTCAACTTCAACAACCCACAAATTTGAACTGTAATTTTAATCAATTTTATTCAAGTGTTTAAAATCTTTAAAATTAACCACATAAAAATGCTAGTTATTTGGTTTGGGGTTGGAGGGGGGGGGATAGATGGATTTTTCTGGTGGGTGATGATAGTGGTGGTTATAATTTGTACCAGTATATCACTGCTTTGGTTTTTATCAGATACTGCAAGAGAAGAATAACAAAACCAAGTACAAATAATACAACCCACAATATTTTAATCAACATTAAATGTTGAAACACTGATTAGAACAAAACCAACAGAATTAACATGCATACAAGTACAGTTAATTAAATTACACTGCTTTATTAACATAAAATGAATTATTTAACAAATCATGTGGGGACATTTAATAAAAAAACATGTGCAGACATCTAATAACAAACCATGTGGTGACATTCAATACAAACGTTTTGACCATTTATATACACAGCCATCTCACAGTAATGAACCAGCCATTACATCATACACTTGAGTAACATAAATATCTTAAAGTTTATAGTAATAACACCAACATGTTAATGACATGAACATGTATTACAACATCGCAGAGGAAAAGTGCACTCGGGCTAGGAGGGAAGAGCACACCCACCCACTGACCTCCCACCACCCATTTGAAAGGCAATAACACTTATCCCAGTTGCTTGAATCTTCCACTGCCTATAAAATGGCGAAATGGGAGACATTATAGGACTTCATCATATGTGATCATGTGGGATAGAAAAAGTACACCCGAGATGGTGGAAATTTTGAGTCCAATGGTCAAAATATTTATTGCCAAGGGTGTACTTTTTCTATTCTACATGACCATATATGATGTGAGTCTTTTTCTCTCATTCATTCGATAAATAAACCATTATTTTACAGGAACAGACAAAGATGACTGAACAAGTAACTTTTTTATTTGACCATTATATCATAAATAAACTACACTATCATATTTGCTGTGTTTGTTTGATGTGTTAAATAAAATTTAACACTATTTAAATAAAAAATTTTAAATAAAATTGAACACTACAAATTAACAAGATAGCTTTTAAAATGAAGGTTTTAATAACAAAATATTAATTACCTCACATCACCATCTCACATTAATATGATGTCATATATTACCAATGACGTCATGTTAAACACAAGCGTGTGATATCCCATGTGGGATAGAAATTTCTTATACATAGCGTTCTTTCACTGGATACATGTAGCTCTGCCCCACATACCTGAGGATGAGAGAAAACTGCATCCAAAATGTCCAAAGTGTAACAAAACCCCATTAAGAACTTTCACCAAAACTGCCTTTAGGAATTATTTTATTACAATTTTAAAAGATTTTTAAAATGTGCAGCAAAATGCCAAATTGAAATGTTATCATGGTATTGCCATTTAATTAAACTGCTAGAACTATATAGGCTGTTCTTCTTTTATAAACTAAATTACTGTAATCTAACCTTAATAGAATTTAAAATATAATAAAAACAATATTCAAACCCATTTCCACCAGTCAGTTTGATTACAGCCAACAATATAAACGGCAAAATGCAGGAATTGTTTCAAGGGTATGTATGTCTAGACTGTAGCTCCCTGGAAAATGCATTACAAATAGAGAAAATGTTATGGAGCAAGGGTGGGGTTCGACCCCCAAAACCCAACCTTTGTACACGCACCTGATATAAGGTTATACATTTCCTCTTCCCTGTTTTTTCTCTACTTACGTTTATACACATGAAATGTTGTTTCCATGCCCTCAAACCTTTCATGTCTTTCTCAATAAATTTCAAAGCGTACACACACACACATGAAATGTTGTTTCCATGCCCTCGAACCGTTCATGTCTTTCTCAATAAATTTCAAAGCGTATACACACACACATGAATAAAGTACATTGTAATAAAGGGATAAAATTATCTGACAGTGCACATGTCTGTTAATTATTTTTTTTTACTTCTTCAAAGACTCGGGTCATCAGACTAAAAACATGTAGCTTAGCATACAGTAAACAATATTATATAACAATCACAAATATCACAGCAGTACAAGGGGAAAAAAAGAAATAACAACAAAAGATAAAATATCACAAAACTGAAAATATAATATAAAAAATGCATTTTGAAAATGCCAGTTAAAAACATTTAAAAACAGTACATTTATAGGCAAGTCTGTACACTACTTGTGGGGTTTGAATGCATGCTATTTATAAATAAATGCAGGGTTTCTGCCAGAGGTTAAAACGGGTATGGCGCCATACCCAAATTATTATTTTTTAAAGTTAACATTTTGTCAAAATTAATGACTCTTTATCATTAATGTATGATTTTCTTAACCCTAATCCTTTATGTAATCCATTTTCTTTGTGGGGGAGGCCTCCCATACCCCCTGATGACTGTGGTGGCATTCAATTCCATAGCGCCATAGCCAAATATTTCTTTCTGGCAGAAACACTGAAATGGTATTGCGAACTAAGAAAAATTATCTTAACTTCTGGTTTTTGCCCAAATTAATGCTTATGAAAAACTAATGTCCAGATATTATCCAGTTTTCTATGTGATTTTAATTATTTTTATTGACTGGTGAACAGTCAAGCATTTATTACTTGGATATCAGTGGTTTTGACCAATAAGAATAGCACTGAATAACACCATTTTGTTATCATTTATATATCATGAAAAATTTATTTGATGGTATTGAAATTACTCCCGGTAAAAGTATAATGTACAATCAATAATAAAATCATAACAATTAAGAAATACAAACAACAAATACAAGTAAACAATCAACAGATATTCAATAAAAACAATTCTAATATCCATAGTGAAAATACTGTACACATAATACATAATACATGTATATTCAGTTTTAAAAAATATTGCAGTAGAAAGCAGCATATAGTTTTGGCATTTTGTTCTTGCTATAAAATGTGAAAATAAATTAATATTAAGTAAAAAAAAGAAAAATCATTCAAAAGACTATCTTGAAATTTACTGTTTAATTCATTGTCATATTCTTTGTACATTGAAACCTGACTAAAATGGATAACACTGAAGACTTAATATGTATCCGATTTAGATGCTGGTGTTCAGAGAGTTGCGTTCTAGAATTTCGAAAATTGGGGATCGTAAAACTTAGCTGGTTTTGACAGGGTCCAGTTTAGACAGGTTTCACCATACATGTATATGCAAGGAATTCGGTAAAAATATACATTTTAAAATATGTTCAGTGATCTAGAAGTGCAGTAGTATGGTTCCACAGAAACTTAACATACGATGTACTCGACATCATCACTTCAGTCCTTTTGGCTCAGGAATTATCATTTCATCCCCCATGCTGTCTCTTAGAACTATGACCCGACAGGAATCACAGGAACAACCGACTTACATCAGCAGCTTGTTCAGTTGTGTAAAACATTAAAACTGTCCTCCTTCTTCAGCTATTACTTCTTCTTCATTATTTTCCATTATATTTACTTTTTAAAACATTGACATAAATATAATATGGGTGCACAGTGGCCCGATTCCCTACTGATACGGTAGAACCACTTTCAGGAAAAGGACATTATAATTCCACAGATTTAACATTTGTTATGTCACAGGGCGCAATAACATCACAGCATTTGGCGTGAGTCCACTTTCCTCAAGAGTTGCGCTGTCATCATCATAGGTTTTCTTGGGATACGCAGTTGTTATTTTATAAGCAGGCATGTTCTTTCTGTAAAACAGTCAACAAAGATACTTTCATTTTTTTTTAAACAAATTTTTAAACAATATAAGCATCCATCTTATGTGGCCATGTGGGATTATAGAAAAAGATGGCTGAATAAGTAAATTTTTTATTTAACTAGTTTATAATTAATAAATAAACTACACTATAAAATTTACCATGTTTGTTTCATGTGTTAAATAACATTTAAAACACTACAAATGAACATGATACCTTTTATAAGGCAGGTTTTAATCACAATATATCAGTCAGAAACATTCCGAGTTTTGATCACGATGAGGCAAGACCTTTGTCCATGCTCTCTCGAGTTACTCCCCCCCCCCCCACCTGGGGGGACTGATGATCTCTTATGGAGCTTTGCTAGAGTACCGGATTACGTACACCGGGTCACGGGCCTCCGTGACCTTGGTGTACGGGGACCCGGTACCACCGAAGAAAGGAAGGTGGAGGAAGAGGAGACGTGCGCCAGGGAAGGCTCAGGGGGAGACAAAACCGGCGGCTAAACCACCGGCAGCGGCTCCTTCTGCTTCGCCACCCATCGCCGCCCCCCCCCCTAAGAAGACTGGATCGGAAGAGGCACCAGCCCCGGACATCCCGACTTCTAGGATGGACCAAGATGGACCAACTCCACAGGCCACTACTTAAGCGCCTCCGGTTGTGCACCCGTTGAGGTGCAGGCTCGAAAAACGGCTGTAGTGAAACGGAAGGCAACCACTCCCCCGAGTGGCCAACCGGACAAGCCAAGCCAACCGTTGCAACCGCCGAAACCCGACGACCCACAAACCAAACAGTGGACACTACAGGCCGGCAAACTTCAACAGCGGTATGCTAACCTCGTGCGGATGAACTTGGAGGACGTCACCAAACTGTATATCAATCCCAGACCAACAGCCTGGGTCAAGCTCCCAAGGAGCCCAGAGGGAAAGTTTGCCATCACCAGAACCCTACTGTGTGACAAGGAGGAGGCGTGTATTCTTACCATACACCAAGCCAGAGTTTACCATCAGGGAATGCTGTTGAAAGAAATGGACAACCCGACGATACATCGTATCGTGAAGACGATATCGGGGGCCAACTACCGTCCATTGGTCAGGCAACTAGCAGTTAGCCCGTACCGGCACTTCTTCACGGATATTGACTCCTCCAACTTCATCGGATCACCCTAGACGCCAACCTTTGCTAGGACAGGTAACAACCTCCTTTTTGGACTAGTTGGACTTTAAACATTTTCGATCGAGTTCAAAATTCTTATGTTTATTTATTTTTTATAAATAGTCTGACGCATTTTACTTTGGCGCCCAATCAATTGCTCAAAATCACCTTAAAACCATTTCGGCCGAGCAGTCTTAACCTTTTTTGGGCTTAACTTAAGAGTCCAGACATGTTTTTGGATGCAGTTATTCATGACAAGTTTTACCAAGGAATCAAAATTCAGCCAATCACAGCACGGCTATCACTTGGTGTCTGCTATTTGGTCCGCGCTCTCGCTGGACTTCACTAAATGGCTTTATTCCAAATTCCACCCACTTCAAACTCAATCCCCCCCCTCTCCTGCTCCGGAATTAGTCACTGGCGAAGTCAGAGGCTAAGTCCGTGGTGGGCGTGCCTGAACCTCTGTGGATAGGGGCACGTTAAACGAGTTCCCTTCCCTTCCCTTCCTTCAGTCAGAAATTGTTGTCTGATGACCCCCGACATACTAGAGTTAGCTCCCCTATTTAAGCATAATTATTATGAAATGGCTCATGGAAGTTTATAAGACTCCGTCATATACAGTCATGTTGGATACAAAATGTACAATCGAGGTGGTGGAAATTTTGATGTGGGATGAGGCTTGCGGTGTTCCAGGATATATATCTTTCATAACTGTCTTTCATAAGACAGCTCTGTCCTATATATAGGCTACTTATATAAGAATGATGAGAGAAAGAAACATACTATCTAATATCTCGTATTCATTTTTGTATATTTCATACAAGTAAATCTGGAGAAAACAATATGTTCTGTCTGATATTTCATTTTGGTATATTTCACACAAGTAAATCTGGAGAAAGCAAAATTTACTAACAGGTATTTCATTTTGTAAATTTCAACTAACTAGTAACTACAGAGAAAGCAAAATTTACTACCTGGTATTTTATTTTGTCCATTTCAAACAATTTATAAATAAAGAATAGTAAAATTTTACTTTCTAGTGTTTCATATTTGTTCAATATTTCAAACATATCTAAAATTAAATACAATCAAATAAAACATACCTTGCTTTGTCTAGATATTTTCTCAAATCACCTATTGTTTCAATAAATTTCATCTTCACTATGTACGTGTGATCACCAGACTCTGACTTTATCCTCAGTGTTGTAATATTACGTGGTGTGGAGGGTCGAGCATTTTCCTCCTTATCCTCCAATCTGAAACAAAATTATTTTTATACCACTCTGGTAAAAACCCCACACTAAGAACTACCTCATCTGAATTGTGTGACCATTATTTTACACCTATTATGATAATTAACTTAAGATGGTCATATATATTTTTTGTTAACTCTTTGAGATAATTAGCTGTTAAATTAATTAATACAGTATCTGTAAATGATCTGTTTTTCAGTAATATATATTATCAGTAAAAATGTGTTTTAATTTAACACAAACAGATCTGAAAATAAACCACACTATACACAGTATTAAAAAACCCCTGAAAAACATTACTGTAAACTGATTTACAGCATTTATAATAATTTTTAATTATTTAACTCTTTCCCTCCCATTCTCGACTGCAGTTGAGATGCGCAAAAACCCATTCATGACTGCAGTCAAAACTCGACCAGTCTTCATAAACATAGCTGTAAAAATTCACAGGAGTTATCTATCTTGATTCTGTGAATGCTAGAACAATAGAATGACAATAAAACATGTCGAGTGTATTTTGTTGGCTGGTATTCATATTTAAGTTGTTATCTCAATATCGAAACGAAAACAAAAGACAGTCTAAATTTGTATAAACGTTATTGATGACGTAACGCGCACATGAGTTCGATTTCTCACTATTTGTATAATTTCTTTTAAAATATGTTGGACATTATTATTTAATGAAACTGAACATTTGTAAAGGACGTATTCACTGAAAATAACTGAAAATACAGACTTTCAAGTAGATGATGGATGGATTACTCGTCGTCGATTGAAAGTGAAAATAACTTCGTGAAAGAATCATAAACAATGACACTATGGATTGTGATGTTAGTGTTTTAAAAAATATATTTTAATATATATATTAAGTTCTTCTGTAAATTTTATTTTTGTAATTAGACTCACTAACATGTCCTTTAAACTATGACACACATCAAAATAGTGTTACATTAGTTGTTTTTTTTACAATTTAGGGTTGAAAAATGTAGATTCAAAATGACATATTTCACGTTGGAAACTTGGGTCAGTGATGACGTTTTCTGATTGTAGAGCTGGGTGGATAAGACTTAACTAGAGAATAGTCAGGAGTAAACAAAGCATCATGTCAATATAGTATTAATGAGATTAACTCATATTACCTTTTCTTCATGTCTGCTGTAACTTCAGTCTCAATCACCGTAACACTAGAGCTTTTCATTGGTGAACCCTGTAACAGATAACACCAGTGAGAATTTCAACATAACTCAGAATGTTTTCTTACTGTAGAATCCTAGAGCTTTTCATAGGTGACCCCTATAACAGAACTATAAGACCAGTGAGAATCTCAACATAACTCAGAATGTTTTCTTGTTGTAGAACCATTCCTGACTTCAAATTACAGAGCATCGAACTGATTCAAAGTTCTGAACCTCAAGTTTTATTTCAATATGATATTGTACAATCAAGATTCTGGTCACAGGATTAGGTATTTTGTCTTTGGCACTGATGAACTGTTTTGTGCAATGTATGAAGGGGTCACTGAAAAGTATTTTGAGTTTAGGAAGAGTATTACTGGAATTAGAATGGAAATAATTTAACGTGTATGTTCAGAGCAAGCTGTTGTAGTGCACGCCTGTCTTGGATGCAAGCTTTGGCTTGGCCAGTTCTTTTACCTGTACTATTACCTGTTCAGTTATAATGTAAACCATGCTCAGTAAATTAATATTCATCAGACAACATGCATACATTATGTAAACAAGTACAAAGACAATATCTACAATAGTTAATTATAACTTGTATGAATTCTTCATTTAAAGTGGATCCACTGGATCAAATCCTGCTCCATTCAGTGTCTGTCAACTATCTGGCCCATATCAAAGGCCACAATCAAAAATAGCCTATGTTAACCTAAAAGCCAATAACGTTTGTTTTCTATATTTGTAAATATGGATTTTTCTTTTCTTCTTTTCTCTCTGTCTATCTGTTTAATTAATTTTTTATTATATATTTAGTCTGTCATTAATTTTGTGCTCCAAATTTGACTGTTTCAATTAACTAGTAATTTTATTGAATGCACTTTATGTTTATGTATCTATTGTTAGATAATGATTTCAGGGCCCCAACCCTGACATTATCAATATATAAATATCTGGGACAATAAATATATTTAAAAAAAAAAAAAAAAAAAAAATAGCCCATGTGGCAGAAGTGGATCTCAGTAACTGATTAAAACATGTGCTTGGGTGTCATTAAATGAACATAATGGTCAAATATGATATAGATGAGACAGGAAGAACATTTGTAATCCATGATGTAGATTGTACCTTGAACTTTTTTCTTTTTTGTTGTAATGTGCCTTGTGTATTTTTGTGCTGGGGTGTCGTTAAACATTCATTCATTGTAAAAAAAAATTCTATAAGGCAAGGGAGATTATCAATAAAGGTAACAACTAATTCCAATTACTGTAACTTCAAAAATATCTCCAGACATTAGTATTCAGAAAAAACATCACAGATTCAAACCTTCAGGTTATCTGCAATGGAGTCTCTAATGTCAATCAGACGACCTTGTTTTAAAATCGATTTTGGTAACTTTTCCAAGAATTGTTCAACTGACATTTGTGGACCTGAAATATAAATAAAAATATAGAGAGATCAAACATCTTTCTTCAAATATTACCGGTAAAATGACATAAATAATATTAATGAGCTTTAAGAGATGCATGCACAATACATACAGTTTTAAAATGTCAAAATGTATAAAACAAAAACTAACTACTCCAACAGAGTACATGGTTCTTGAGTCATGTTTAGTCAAGTGATGCAGATTTCAATACTATATGTAGATTTCAGTATCATAGTCCATGCGACAGGGAGTGCCTTTTTTCATACGATGGTATTTACCACAAGTTATTTCTTTCTGAGCCGATTGTTTTGTAACTTGCTCACAAAAATGGTATTGTTTTGTTATTTCCAAACCAATTTTACTTTTCTTCATGCATCAAACCAAACTGACATTATTAACAAAAAAACACTTTTGTAGGAGGATGGGACAGACTATAGATGTAACTATGAATAACTCTAAGTCTAACCACAGTCACTGAGTGGATGAAAGGCACACACATCGACCGGTTTTCCACAACTGATATACCTATCTCCATTTTCAATTAGAAATAACAAAAGTTATAAGGCGACCACAAGTGTATTTTCACAATGACTTATTTATATTTGACCTATGTTGGTAGTACTGATATCTCAGTGCATGCCCAAAGCAGAAATGACACCACTCAAAACAATCTAATTACAGTACTGTTATATTGGTGTCGGACATATGGTTAAAGATCTCAGAAATGAGAGAGGAAACCTTCTGCCACCACTCCATGGGCTTCTCTTTTTGATTAGCAGCAAGGAAAATTTAATATGCATCATTTCACAGACAGGATAATACATACCACAGCCTTTGTTAAATCAGTTAAACCAGAACAAGAAATAGCTCAATGGGCCACCAACCAGGATCAAGCCCAAATCGACTGTGCATCAGGCAAGCACTTTACCACTGGGCTACATCCTGAACCTACCCAAAACAATGAGGTGAATGCTTTACCACTGAACTACATCCTGAACCTACCCAAAACAATGAGGTGAATGCTTTACCACTGGGCTACATCCTGAACCTACCCAAAACAATGAGGTGAATGCTTTACCACTGGGCTACATCCTGAACCTACCCAAAACAATGAGGTGAATGCTTTACCACTGAACTACATCCTGAACCTACCCAAAACAATGAGGTGAATGCTTTACCACTGAGCTACATCCTGAACCTACCCAAAACAATGAGGTGAATGCTTTACCACTGAGCTACATTCTGAACCTACCCAAAACAATGAGGTGAATGCTTTACCACTGGGCTACATCCTGAACCTACCCAAAACAATGAGGTGAATGCTTTACCACTGAGCTACATTCTGAACCTACCCAAAACAATGAGGTGAATGCTTTACCACTGGGCTACATCCTGAACCTACCCAAAACAATGAGGTGAATGCTTTACCACTGAGCTACATCCTGAACCTACCCAAAACAATGAGGTGAATGCTATACCCAAAACAATGAGGTGAATGCTTTACCACTGGGCTACATCCTGAACCTACCCAAAACAATGAGGTGAATGCTTTACCACTGCGCTACATTCTGAACCTACCCAAAACAATGAGGTGAATGCTTTACCACTGGGCTACATCCTGAACCTACCCAAAACAATGAGGTGAATGCTTTACCACTGAGCTACATTCTGAACCTACCCAAAACAATGAGGTGAATGCTTTACCACTGGGCTACATTCTGAACCTACCCAAAACAATGAGGTGAATGCTTTACCACTGAGCTACATTCCGGCGACTGATCAAAACAATGAGGTGAATGCTTTACCACTGGGCTACATTCCGGCGACTGATCAAAACAATGAGGTGAATGCTTTACCACTGAGCTACATCCTGAACCTACCCAAAACAATGAGGTGAATGCTTTACCACTGAGCTACATCCTGAACCTACCCAAAACAATGAGGTGAATGCTTTACCACTGAGCTACATTCTGAACCTACCCAAAACAATGAGGTGAATGCTTTACCACTGAGCTACATCCTGAACCTACCCAAAACAATGAGGTGAATGCTTTACCACTGAGCTACATTCTGAACCTACCCAAAACAATGAGGTGAATGCTTTACCACTGGGCTACATTCTGAACCTACCCAAAACAATGAGGTGAATGCTTTACCACTGAGCTACATTCCGGCGACTGATCAAAACAATGAGGTGAATGCTTTACCACTGAGCTACATTCTGAACCTACCCAAAACAATGAGGTGAATGCTTTACCACTGAGCTACATCCTGAACCTACCCAAAACAATGAGGTGAATGCTTTACCACTGAGCTACATCCTGAACCTACCCAAAACAATGAGGTGAATGCTTTACCACTGAGCTACATTCTGAACCTACCCAAAACAATGAGGTGAATGCTTTACCACTGAGCTACATTCTGAACCTACCCAAAACAATGAGGTGAATGCTTTACCACTGAGCTACATTCTGAACCTACCCAAAACAATGAGGTGAATGCTTTACCACTGGGCTACACCCTGAACCTACCCAAAACAATGAGGTGAATGCTTTACCACTGAGCTACATTCCGGCGACTGATCAAAACAATGAGGTGAATGCTTTACCACTGAGCTACATTCCGGCGACTGATCAAAACAATGAGGTGAATGCTTTACCACTGGGCTACATTCCGGCGACTGATCAAAACAATGAGGTGAATGCTTTACCACTGGGCTACATTCCGGCGACTGATCAAAACAATGAGGTGAATGCTTTACCACTGAGCTACATCCTGAACCTACCCAAAACAATGAGGTGAATGCTTTACCACTGAGCTACATTCCGGCGACTGATCAAAACAATGAGGTGAATGCTTTACCACTGAGCTACATTCCGGCGACTGATCAAAACAATGAGGTGAATGCTTTACCACTGAGCTACATTCCGGCGACTGATCAAAACAGAGTACTTGAACTATCCTCGATATACACACAGAAATAACAGCATCTTGTGACTACCACACAGCTCTAATTACCTGACAGACGGCTGGTTACAGACGAGCCTGAATTCTCGGAAGACAATGTTCCCGACATATCTGGCTGGATGAACGTTTGTGTGGTGATGTCCAAATTACTGGGCACCAGTCGAGAGGGCTTGGTTTCCCCACCCAGTGCCTGTCCCGTACCAGTAAATATAGAAAGTGACTTTCTTCGAAATGATACCATTCTCCTGTCTGTTACCTGAAAGATGATGATTATACATAATAATATATAATTTGAAAACATAAAATATATAAATAAATAAATATAATTACAGTGAAATAATTTACAGTATTAAAAATATAAGTGTTCCTGATGTCATACTGTATACTTTACTCTTAAATCAACACTTGTACCAATGGACCTCTATTAAGCAGCCAACTGTACTTAAGATGCCTAAATCCAATTTCACAAACCATTGTAAGTTTATGGTTACGATTAGCACCAGTAATGTTTTAATATGTTTTTGAATCAATTTGACATAGAAAATTATGCCAATACAAGACAGATCACGGCAAAGACAGAAGAAAATTATATTTTATGTATTTCAAAATTTATTAATTGTTCTGTTTTTACTTACTGAATTTGTTTTGCAGTTGGAGATTTATGTTTAGATACAAAACTCAGCTTACGTCTCTGGCCGTTCAACACATTTAACCATACATTATTAGCTTATCAATTAATATTTAGGAATATTATCTTAGGTACTGCTTATCAAGTCAAAGACTTGAAAATAAAAGTGAGAAAAAAGTGTGTGTGTGTGGATAAATGTGAAACTCTGGTGATAAACAGTAGATACCAACATAAAAATCTTCAAACTGTAAGATAAGTGGCATAAAAGTGAGAAAACAAAATGTTAAAAAATGAAATGGAAAAAATGGTGCCAAATAGTGTATTTAAGTGTTATTTGGCATCATCAAGAAAAACTGACTACTCTGACATTAAAATCTTTGAAAGTTAAAGGTAACAATAATGGGTTGAAGGGTTTCTTAAATTTTATATAATATTATATGTGGATTCCAGCACACTGTGGAATCACAGGAAACGAGTCTGCAGATAAACTAGCCAAACAAGCATCTAACTGCCAACAACACTGTCACAGAGTGTCACTTCCAGAGATGAAGACTCTCATAAAAGGGAAGTTCAACACAGCCTGGAAAACAAGGACAGGAAGTACTTATCCAAGAGACCCCATCATACACCTAAACCGACGAGAACAAACAATGATATTCAGACTGAGGACGGGACATTGCAAACTCAGTGCACATCTCTATAAACTCAAAGTGGTAATAACACCTCATTGCTACTGTAACACTGAACCCCAAACTCCAAAGCATGTACTGCAAAGATGTCCAACATATGACAGTATCAGAGAAAACATCTGGCCACAACCCAGAACAATCGGAGAAAAACTTGGGGGCAAAAAAGACTACCTGCTGCTGACTGTGGAGTTCATGGAGGCGGTAAAATGCATGATTTGAATTCAAGGAGCATAAAGAAACTGAACGCGGAAGAAGATATAATATTATATAACATCATCTTACAGCAAATGGTATGCCATCTGGATATCGCGGCTGGAGTTCGGACGGGAAGTAGCCATCGAGTAGATCTTGAACACACTGCTGAGTTGCCGGGTCACTGAATGGGCGGAATGGTCCACTGAACAGCGAGATGCCATTAGCATACAGGGTCAAGGGCACTGGGTCAGGGATCTAAAAAATACACAAAAATGGAACAATTATTCAACTAACACATGACACTTGGTTACTGGTTTTGTAAGTGATATAAAAATACACAAACTGGCATAATTATTAAACTAACACATGACACTTGGTTACTGGTTTTGCAACTGATATAAAAATACACAAAACGGCATAATTATTAAACTAACACATCACAACTGGTTTCTGGTTTTGTAAGTGATATAAAAATACACAAAACGGCATAATTATTAAACTAACACATCACAACTGGTCACTGTTTTTGTATGCGATGATATGAATATAGTTTACATGACACAATTATTAAACTAACACATGACAATTGGTTATTATTTTTGTAAGTGATGATATGAAAATACACAAAATGGCACAATTATTAAACTAATATATGACAATTTGTTACTGCTTTTGTTTCAAGCATAAATATGCTGGTTGTAATGTAATTTCATTCCTTCCTAAACTGGGTTCCAATTATTTATTCAATTTGAATAGTAGGACACATTCTCTCTCTCTACTCTTACTTTTGTACTAGTATCCAATGAAGGTTCAAGCAGACTGTCCTGGGCACACATCTCAGCTATCTGGGCTGTCTGTCCAGGACAGTGGGTTAGTAGTTAGTGGTTAGTGAGAGAGAAGAGGATGTAGTGGTCTTACACCTACCCACTGAGTTGTTAAAACTTGCTTTGGGTGGGAGCCGGTACCGGGCTGCGAACCCTGTACCTACCAGCCTTATGTCCGATGGCTTAACCACAGCACCACCGAGGCCGGTATTTGGTAATTAATCCTTTCTCACCTTAAGCCTGGCACCATCTGTAGTATGTTTTATCTTGGCCACGCCATCCCCAGCCAGAGTATTTAGGTCTTTAATGTTTTCAATGATTCGGTCAAAATCCACATGGAAATCCGGAGTCCTTGACACCGAACTACCTGCAAGATACAATCACAAAGGTCACTGCATGGTCAACAAGTTGTTTTAGTTAGTATGTTACAAAAATACAATTCACTTATGGCATTTAGAAGATTATCCGAGTAATGTTATAAACTTAAATTCTAATCACATCCTGGTTCCCGGTGAAATGAATGAAAAGTGTGTACGAGTGTGAGGTCTACCTGGTCTCCACATTCCTGCATCTTCATCATCTGGGTCGGAGCCGAGTTTCTCAGTGTTGTAAACATCAGCACCACAGGCCGCCTGCTCACCCACCCACACCATTCCATAGTCGGCAAGGAATGACTGAAATAGAAAACACATCTCTAGCACATATTTTGTACATATAATAAGAATTGGGGTTTTTTTTCTTTCTAATTTGTTTTTTTTAATAGTGATCATGAAAACACAATTATTTAAAAATGCATGGAATTTATTTTTAATGATCAACATTTTTACAAATTATTTGAATATAGTAGCAGTAATTTTCAACTATCAAAATGTGAATATACAGAAATTTATTTTCAATTATTTGAATATAGTAGAATTGATTTTCAATTATTTGAATATAGTAGAATTGATTTTCAATTATCTACACTTTTACAATGATTTGAAAAGGGTATTAAAAAAACAAACATTCCTGTTAATCCAAAATCAATGAGGCATACATTGGTGTCATGTCATGTTTTGTTATTCAAAGTACAGTCAACTCCACTTATTTGCACATCGGTTTATAGCATAATTCGGTTAATCGACTATTTTCACCCAACACGGAACCATTTGCCCTTATAACACTACAAAACATCCGGTTAATTGCACAGACTACAGGCTATATATCGGTTATTTGCACATATAAATAACGATTTTTTTTTTTTTTGTGCTAAATTAATGTCACAAATGACTGAGAATGTCTATCAAACTTTGGCAAAAAAACTCAAATAAATCACCGATTAATCTGTTTTGTTTGAGCTCACTGTGTGGTAAGCCGACTGCAAGTGTAATCGCTGTTTACAGAGTCGACGTGTGACATGCAAATGAGATGGTGTGCACGTTACTACTGGTGAATCACAATACCCGACTACAAGATTTAAGAATGACATAATTAAGTTGAATAAACCTAAGACCTAATGTTTTGTTTGCAATATATTGCTGTTAATCAGAGGCCATCTCAATAACAAGTAACTCTCCGACTATTATTTTTAGAAGTACCGCCTGTGCGCTTGTACGCATGCGCACTCAACTATTGAGGCCCTATTCGATTGACGTGTTCAGGGCAATCATTGTTCTGTATCAATTATTACGTTATGTTGAGAAGCCTTGTTAATAATTAAAAGATTACAGATCAATCGTCCTAGGCGGTTATGTTTTTAATAAATGTGACCGAGAAAGGGTTGTTGTTCACTTATTCATTAGATGCAGTGTACGCTATATCTGTTAAACGCAAAAGAAACGATTTATCACTTGCTTCCCGGAAAATGTAGCGGAAAAAAAAAGACTGGTGGGGGAGGTCGTCAAAAAACCAAACATAACAAAGACCGTTATTTATGGATCGTCCCTAAGTTTCTGCTATATTGTTAGACACCAATCAGTCGGACCTCACCATGAAGGTCAGTCAATTGTGTTAGACCGGTCATGCATGCAATGCAGACTGCTGGAACTGATAATGACTCACTAGCCGAGCTTAACTTTAATTGCTTAACAATAGCAAAGTCATTATTTGGGGATCACAAATAATACCAAAGCTTGCCGTATCTTTTGGGATGGAAAGAACACCATACCAGCAAATGCATACAAGTTCACGTAATTCTATTCGGTCAATCAACAGCCCGGTAATTCCGGAAACTGACGTCATTTTGTAAACACGTGCACCGATGAAACTTGAACTTTTTGATGGTTCTGTTGTTTCAAGTTTATCTCATTAACTACATGGCTAATACACTTTGTTTACACTAGTGGATGGTCAGTGGGTTTTTTTTTAATGCACAAAGTTTGTGTTTTTAGAAAACGACGCCAGTTTGTGTTTTTAGAAAACGACGCCCAGTGACGGACGTTGTTGGTTTTTTAGAAAATGATTTCTGGTCTGGCAGATTAAAACAAAAACGCCATGCTAATTATATATATCGATAGATATATTTTTTTACATTTATATATATCCAACTGCATGTGACATGTGTTAACTGTAATAGTTCCGGTATGAAGTACCGCATTATGCTAGACTGTCTCCCATGCCACTTTGTAGTTGGATGGCTGTTACAAAGTGAAAGTCGGTACTCTATCGGTTAATCGACTAACCCGGTTAATTGCAAAAAATCGAGCAGCACCGAGGGTATGCAAATAAGCGGGTTTGACTGTATTTGGTTTGTGTTGTTTGTGTTGTTGTTTGTGTGTTTGGCTTTTTGTTGTGTGTTTTTGTCAATGTTTTTTGTTGGGGGAGGGTCGTGTTGTTTTGTGGGGCAGGGAGGTTTGTGGAGGGTTTTTTTGTTTGTTTTTTTTTGCATCAAAGAATAAAGCTCATTTTTAATATCAATAAACAAACATAAAATTTTTGATTTAATAAAAATTTAAATTGTATTAACATCAAATCACTGATTAAATATTTTAATCATGAATTAGCCTAGTTTTTTTATATGAATTAAAATAATGACTTTGGTTTTTGCATCATGAACTGACCTAGCTACTAGTATCAATAAACTGACCTCCATTTCATGCACCTGCTGCTGTAACAACAAACATTTCTTTTCCAGATCACTCGTTCTACTGGGAGAATCGGACACTGTAAAAACAGTTACAAGTTCATGTAAAAAATATCTTTATTTTCAACTGAAAATCAACACATTAATACAAATAAATCTGATGAAAACTTTACTCTATGGGTAGATGGATGGATGAATGGATGGACTGATGGATGTGTTTGGATGGATGGACGGATGGACTGATGGATGTGTTTGGATGGATGGATGGATTCTTGGGTGGGTGGGGGTGTGGGTGGTTATTGGGTGGGTGGGTGGGTGGGTGGATGGATGAATGGATGGATTGATGGGTGTATGTATGTGTGGGTATTTTTTATTGAATGGTTGGATGGATGAACAAATGGATGGACAGACAGATGTTTTGTATGAATAAATGGATGGATGGATGGATGAATGGATGGATGTGTGGGTGGGTGAGGTGTGGGTGGTTTTTGGGTGGGTGGATGGATGGATGGATGGATGGATGGATGGATGGATGGATGGATGGATGGACAGATTGACAAATGGATGGACAGACATATGTTTTGTTAGGATAGATGTATGGACAAATGAATGGAGAGATTTTTTGTATGGATAAATGGATGGATGGATGAATGGGATGGATGTGTGTATGGATGCATGGATGGATGGATGGATGGCTAGATGGCTAGATGGATAGATGGATAGATGGCTGGATGGCTGGATGGCTGGATGGATGGATGGCTGGATCCTTTGATGGACGGTATTATACATCCAGGTATATAAATACAGAAATAAAGAAACAATGAACGTACAGTATGTAGTTTTATGTTCTTCATACATACCTCGAGCCTTTTGTAATATCTGCAGCTTCTCCTCCAGAACCTTGATCCTTTTGTCCTGTGAACAGAATAATAATCAATCAGCTCAGTTCATCATAAAACATGTATTCTGCTGGTAAGCTTCTAAGCTTGCAAATCAGACGTTTATTTTCTGTTTGACAGGCTATCAAAAGCATGTTTAATACCAACACTGTGTTTATTCCGGTTAGAAAGATCTATATAATCCTTGTGAATGTGTATCATTACATAATTATGTAAATCTGTTTCCAACAATAGGTAAACAATAGGCTTTATATCAATTTTGTTTTTTTTGTGTGTTTTTTTTACTGTCTGGTGCTGAAAATTCTATTACCCCTGGTATATATAGTAGTGTACTTTAAATTTATATATTGACATAAGATCATCTACATACAAAGACTGGGTCTATGACACGTCACATTATTTTGACTAGCATTACAAGATACTTTCGTTCCACATTTGTTTATCACTAACTCACCACATTGTTTAAGCACTGGCTGTTAGGTGTTAAATACTTGTGACATATTCTAGAGTCTGAGGCTATCACATCAAAGCAACACCATAAAAATTGTATGCATGACTCTAAAAGTTTTTTTAATCTCAGTTGGATATATATATTAAAGTTAAAGTTTGTTTAGTTTAACAACACCAGTATCACAAATTGATTAATTAATCATCGGCTATTGGATGTCAAACATTTGTTCATTCTGACTTGTAGTCATCAGATGAAACTCGCTACACTTTTCCTACTGCAGAAAGGGATCTTTTATATGCACTTTCCCACAGATAGGAAAGCACATACCATGACCTATGACTGGTTGTGGTGCACTGGCTGGAACGAGAAAAAACCCAATCATCTGAATGGATCCACCAAGGTGGTTTGATCCTGCAACGCAAACACCTCAGGTGAGTGCTCAACCGATTGAACTAAATCCTGCCCCTAATTGGATATAAGAATGAATTAACTTTAAAAAAAAAAATCCATATAGAATGAGTGCAGCAGTACTGCAGTAAATAAATCACCAACCTTCTGGGCTATTTCTTTACTTTGGTAATTGAGTCTCTGTTCCAGCAGGGACACCCTGTTGATCATCAAACTCATCAGCTCATTGTCAGACGGAACTGGGAAATCAGAAAAAAACAAGCAAAATAAAACTTGAAGCATTAATGGGTTTATTCATTCAAGCCTCCCTTCCTGTTCCAGAATTAGTCACTGGTGAAGTCAGAGATAAAGTCCAGGATGGGCGTTCCTGAATCTCTTTTGGACATGTGCATGTTAAATGAGTTCCCATCCATCCATCCCATTCAAGCTTCCCCTCATGTTCCAGAATTAGTCACTGGCGAAGTCAGTCAGAGGTTAAGTCCAGGATGGGCATGCCTGAACCTCTGTTGAACATGGGCATGTTATATGCATTTCCATACCCATTCAAGCCTCAGAACTAAAAATTGGTGTAAACCAAATTATGGGTTGAGCAAAAAGAAAGTCATGCAGCTAACACACTTCATTTGCATAACCTGTTATTACAATGTAAATGATGTTCTACATTTAATGTGCAAACCAAAACTGGGTTACACAAAAATTGACTTGCACAATTAGCACCGTGCAAACAAAACTATCATTCTCACTATCATCACTTAGCGTTCTAGTGATACGTATCACTTTGATATGTACCAAGATATTTTTAACCATATGGGTAATAAAAAAGTAAACTAAAGAGTTATTCAGTGACAGTATAATAATATAATAATTTATTTACAACAGCATGTACAGTAAACTAGCCTTTTGAAACTATACTCAACAAAACTGAAGTAATGGCTAGTAAACCTTTTACTCAGTTTTACCTTTTTTTCTTCATGCTATGGAATTTACTACAAATTATTTATTTCTGAGCCAATTGATTTGTAAGTTGCATACAAAAATAGGTGGGTTTGGGGGGATTTTTTTTTGTTATTTCCAAAACACTGTTAGCCTACTTTTCTTCTTACATCAAACCAAACTGAAATTATTTACAAAAAAACCCAGTTTTATAGAATGATGGGACAGAATATAGTACTGAATTATGTTAACTTAGCAAGTTTTCATCACAGAGGATTTCTAAACGTTGAGTACATTTTGACCAATGTTAACAATCAACAAAAATGCAAGCTTTGTTTGCTTTGTAAAAAACAATGAACAAATTAAAATGTATTTTGTGCCATAAAGAAAAAGCCGAAAATATCTACAGGCTCTAAATTAATTGTATTGAGTATATTTGCTGTCACTATTCACAGTATACATGTACCATCGTTTCTTTTAAATGATGACCTGGAGGTTTTTAAGACAATGTCATCAGTTGAACTACTACGATTACCTCAGCAAAATGTTTCCTAAAATATATATTCATATTTTTAACAGAGTATTTCAGTATCTATACTTTTGCTTTTGCATAAGCACTGTAAAGAGTCTTATAAAATACCTATGCTAAATGTTCCAAACTTTATTTGAAAACGAAGATAATTTATTATTTATATATGACAGCATTGTAGATCATTAACTTTTCATAATGTACACTTCACAGCAGTCAGGTATTATGGTATGAATTTCATCACTATTCAGTGCATGGGCCCTTCTTTCCCTTTCTGACAAACAATCAAGTTTAATGCAGGATTTTCAATAATAGTTTTATAAAAATAACATATCCTTTATTGGAATTAATGAAAACATGCACAATGTCCTCTCCTAGGCCCATGCTTATAAAACGTTTAGAGTCTAGACTCAATCTTTAATGATGTCACATGCATAGAATTTGTATGGCGTTGTCATGACATTAGTGTCTCAGACTCTATTAGAATAGAAATGTTTTATTTAACACATTTCATTTACAGTTATATGGCATCAGACATATGGTTAAGGACCACACAGATATTGAGAGAGGAAACCCACTATCACCACTTCATGGGCTACTCTTTTCGATTAGCAGCAAGGGATCTTTTATATGCACCATCCCACAGACAGGGTAGTACATACCATGGCCTTTGATATACCAGTCGTGGTGCACTGGCTGGAATGAGAAATAGCCCAGTGGGCCTACCAACGGGGATCGATCTCAGACCGACCACACACTGAGCGAACGCTTTACCACTGGGCTACATCCCGCCCCCAGACTCTAGATTCTAGAGTCTAGACTCTAAAAGTTTTATAAGCACCAGGCATGGTATCTGACACCAACTTGACAAAAACATTTTTGCCTGGTTTTAACTTTATTATAAACTTAACCTTTAATGTACTGTAGTATATATAATTCAAGTCACATAATCTATGTGCCTTTAGTAACAGATATTTTCTAGGCAACCTTTCCTTTAAAAGTGTATTTTTAACAAAGTTTTACCTGAAGACGCCACTGAATTTTTTGCTGTCGAGTTGGAACCAGTAGAGTTGTAGGAGGTGTGGCGGACATTCAGCTTAGGCAGGCCACCGAGGAATGGGTCTCGCTCTTTTATCCGACTCGTGGCCATGTCTGTGGTGATCTCATCAAGCAGTTTGTTTTCATCTTCTGGAGAACAGTTGGGAAAACAGAATTTCAAATGTTCAGTACGTATTACACTTTTCTTCAAACTTTAACGGATCTTGTAAGCCTACATTTATGTAGTTATTCTAAGGATTAAGGATATAATAAAACTTGTAAAGAAGCTGACATACACAGGGTTTCTGCCAGAGGGTAAAACGGGTATGATACCATACCCCCCAAAAATTGTATATTATCTTTTTTTAAGTTAACCTTTTGAGACTATCATTAATGTATGATTTTCTTAACCCTAACCCTAAACTTAACCCATTTTCTTTCTGGGAAAGGTCCCCCATACCCCTTGTTGACTGTAGTTGCATTCAATTCCATAGCACCACACCCAAACATTTCTTTCTGGCAAAAACATTGATACATATAAGTCAAATGTGGGTTAAGATGCCACCAAAGGTAGTATCAAAAAGGTGGCTGCTTAATGCAGGTTAGTTTATACTATGTTAGATGATTTGGAGGAATAAAAATGTTGCTTCTTAACACGTGGCTGCTTAGATACATGGCCACTAGAGCAGGTGTGATTGTAGACCGATTTGCCTTTATATATATGTTTGCCTTGAAGTGTTTATTTATTGCATGATTTTATTGTGCACATAAACAGCTATGTCGTCTCATGATATATAGTATTGCATACTATAAACAATAGGATATGCATTAAGAAAGCATAATTCTGGTATGCATTATGCATAATAGAAGAGAAATAAAAATCAGTCTTTATTACATGTATAATAAAATTAAATATGCAACATTGTGTTTATGTAAAGTTCAATCAAGAAAGATAATGTTTACAAACTAAATACATGTATAAACAGTAGTGTACAGTTATAATGGGGAAGTAGGTGGAGTTCAGTTATTTTTGTCACCATAATCCTTCATTGAAAAATACTAATATTCTGCTACCTTTATTGTGAAAAAAAAAACAAATCCTAAAAATGTTGGCTACAAAATATAAAACACCCCAGTCCACTTAGAAAAGTTTTAGAAATAAATTACCTGTGTAGTGTGGATCCCTGAATGGAATTGGTCTTTGTCTGAAAATAAATGCCATAAGAATAATGGTATGTTACATAATTAATAGAAACAATAAACATAAATCTGGGAGTTTCTTTGTTGCTGTTTTTCTACTGTTAGCATTGTTAGATTACATCCACTTAACTGCAAACCCACCTAAATGTATCGATCAGCATTAATTAATAGATAAAAATATCAAATGACAACAAATATCAAACAAAGTTATTTACCTTGGACTCCCAATAGCCAATACATTCTGTTGTTAAATGACCAAACATTCACATTCATTATGAGGCAGTGCGGGAATAACCAGAGGTGAAGGCAGAACCCACAAGTTCAAGTAGATGTACCAAACCTGTACCGTTACCGTTTATGGTATCTTACTTTTAAATAGCCTACAGAAGCAGATCCAGAGGTATGCACCAAACTCCAAACTGCTAAAAACATGGGCATCAGAAGTGGGAGATAGAGGATAGAAGGCACAACCTTCCTGGTGACAAGAATAGGTCCCTCCAACCCCCCCCCCCCCCCCCATCACAGTTTACTATGCAAGTTTAACTTTCAGAGATCATTGCACAAATGTTAAACGTGGTATGTGCTATCACTCTATGAGATGGTGCATATAAAACATCCCTTGTTGCTAATCGACAGTGGGTTTCCTCCCTCAATATCTGTGTGGTCCTTAACCATATGTCTGATGCCATATAACTGTAAATAAAATGTGCCGAGTGTGTCGTTAAATAAACCATTTCCTTCCTTCAACATAAAGTTGTCACTCAGTTACGGGTAAGTCAAAGTAAAAATTAATTCCTAAATTATGATAGGGAGGACATACTATCTCATTTTTCAACTGTCCATGAAAGTATCTGTCTATTAAAAAAAATTGTTAGATCTTATCAGCTTTTATATATTGCGTATCGACCATCACCATAATTGAAGAAATTACAGATTTTATGTTAATTGATCATAACTGGCTATAGAGTGGTAATAACCGAAACTGATGAACAATAGATTGCAGACATCTGTTGAATGACCCATTTACATCAGGTGTGGGTAACCAAAAAACATAAAACTGTCATTAGTGAAGCCACCATTATCATTTGACATAATAATGGTAATGATGCATACTGATGGTTTGATATTACCGGTAACAGTTCTTCAACTTTCAAACTGCATATACAATTCAAGGCCATTGCATTTATAAAGTTAAAGCTTGTTTTTGTTTAACGACAACACTAGAGCACACTGATTTATTAATAATCGGCTACTGGATGTCAAACATTTGCTAATTTCAACATACAGTCTTAGAGAGGAAACCTGCTACATTTTCCCAGGAATAGCATGCGATCTTTTGTAAGCACCATCCCCACAGACAGGATAGTATATACCACAGCCTTTGATGTATCAGTTGTGGGAAATTGCCCAAAGGTTCACCAACAGGATCGATCCTAGACCAACCGTGCATCAGGCGAGTACTTTACATTCATTTCAACTTATTTTCGTGCTTATATCCAATTACGGTTTAAGCGTGCTGTCCTGGGCACACACATCAGTTATCTGCCCAGGACAATGGGTTAGTTGTTAGTTGTTTGTGGTTAGTGAGAGATAACTGAGCGATGAGGGTGTATAGTGAGTCGTTAAAACTTGCTCTGGGAGTCAGTATTGAGCTGTGAACCCAGCACCTCCCAGCCTTATGTCCGATGACTTAACCAAGACACCACTGAGGCCAGTACTGGGCTACATCCTACCCCTTGCATTTATATAACATATGTAAGATATTAACATTATGAACCCTAAATACAGTCAGGGACCAATATGATGCACACACATGCACGCGCACACATACACACACACACACAGGAAAATATTAAGACGATAGCTGTATACTTTAGATCAGAGCGCACTACAGTGGTTGTTATTTAGCATATTTATTGAGGTCACCCAGTCACATGTTTAGTACAAGGTCGAAAATAGTTTATTTCCACAACCATCCCCATTTATTTTACTTGGATTTCCACCCATGATGAGATTCACATTTAGAGGGCCAATAACTCTGAAATGAAAAAAGATAGTCCAATTCTGATGAATGATTCTGAAAGCATGGGTCCAATTCACCCTGGGTAGAAATTTTAAGCACAACATTCATTTCTAAGATATTGGCCTCCAAAACCCCCATAAATGAACATTTGCAATTTGCAAGTGCAACAAGTAGGCATGGGCTTATTTTTGAAGGGCCTTATCTCCAAAACCTTTAGGAGTTAAGCCTAAAACATTTTACATGTTCATTATACATATAGAGGTACTCTCACAACAAAATTGTGAGCCACATCCGAGTCTGTGATGGTGAAAGATTTCTCGACTTTGTTTGAGTTCATATGGTCCACAAGTCATTGGCATAGGCAGAATTTGATATTGGAGATGAGTCAGGGGATGGAGGCAACCACACTGTGTATAAGTTGTTATGGGGCAACAGAAAAATGTATAAGGTGCTGGGGCCAAATGCGGAGTGATTGGAGGTATACCTCCCTCCAGGAACCCACCCTGGCTATGCCAGCACTTGGTTCACGTTTTTACTCTCTTCTGTTTGACTTGTTTGCTTTGCTTCTTCCACCATTACCTTTGGTTTTTCAATTTCATAATTATATTCTTTCCTATATTCATAACTATTATTATGTCAAAGTATATTACACCAAATAGAATCATAATCTTCTTTAACCAAACAATACACAAAACATCATCAACAAATAGTTGTTTAACGACACCACTACAGCACATTGATTTATTAATCATTGACTATTGGATGTCAAACATTTGGTAATTTTGACATATAGTCTTAGAGAGGAAATCTGCTACATTTCCCCATAAGTAACAAGGGATCTTTTATATGCACCATCCCACAGACAGGATAGCAGATACCACAACCTTTGACCCCCAATGAGGATCGATCCTAGACCGCCCACCCATCAGGAAAATGCTTTTGCCACTGAGCTATATCCCACCCCTCAGTATCCATGAATGCAAGTTTATCAATATAGTGCATATATACACAATATCTTTACCACATGATGTCATAATGTGAAATGTTCTGTGGTAGGCTAACTGTCCAAATATGTTGTAGAAATTGGGTGGGTGGGGATGAGAGTGGGACCAAGCCTTTCACTTAAAAATAAAAGTTTATATTTTTTGTCCATCTCTATATAAATAAAGACAAAAATCTGGCGAGTGCCTCACTTCATACTAGACTGCCCATCGTTACTAGAGTGTGTGTGGTCCCCACTTCAGATATCATTCATACGGGCCAAAGAACAACAAAATGTGTTGATAAACTTTGTTCAGGAGAATCCTCAACTTTATAATGTGTACAGAATTAAAACTATAACAGAACACCAACACATGGATTACATGAAAGAAACTTGTCAGACAAATGCACATGTAGTGTCTTGATTGTAAGTACTTGATAAAATAAGCATTCTTCAACAACAAATCAAATGAAATGTGTATAAGAATCCACTTGCAAAAACACTGATATGAAAATGCACATTTCTGCATGTAGAATTGCACAAAAGAAATTGTGCGTGAAACTGCATCAATGGATAGCGGGCCTAACCAAGAAGATGTCCATCTCATGTGAATAAACTACAAGACAAGATCTGGTCAATGCAGCAAGGGATCTTTTATAGGCACTTTCCCATAGACAGGAAAGCACCTACCATGGCCTTTGACAGTTGTGATGAACTGGTTGGAATGAGAAAAACTGCAATCAGTTGAATTGATCCACTGAGGTGATTCGATCCTGCAATGCAAGCACCTCAAGCGAGCACTCAACCGACTGAACTAAATCTCGCCGACGTAAGAAGAAAAGTAAAAGTGTTTTGGAAATAACAAGTATTATTTCTGTGTGCAATTTACAATTCAACAAATAAATAACTTGTCGTGAATTTCATAGTATGAAAAAAGGTGTTCCCTGTGGGACAGACTATATAGTTATAAGGTTACTAGTCATTTCGTACCATAGTTTATGGTCATTTCATACTATAGTTTATGGTCATTTCGTACCATAGTCGTTTCGTACCATAGTGCTTTGGTCATTTTGTACCACAGTCATTTCATACCATAGCCATTTCGTACCTACTTTTTACCATCTTGTACCATAATGTTTCGTCATTTTGTACCATAGTGGTTTCATACTCTGTATCTTATTTTTGTCATGGTATGCCACTTCTTATTTTTATTGTTGACAAATAAACGTTGATGTGTAAACATACCTTGTAAAGTGAGCAAAGGTTTAAATGAACATATGTATATTGCCACTGATGATCATTTCATACGATACGAGACTCCCCCTTCCCATCTTATATATGCTTACGTCCTTAGCCCAGAGATCAGCTTATCTTAGAAGATCTTGATATGTTATTCTAACACAAAGTGCTCATTGGTAATTAATATAATGATGAACGGAAACGTCTGAAAATAAAAGTAATGAAAGTAATATATCATCCTTTTCTTTTTATTTGTTTGTTTGTTACTTTCTTTCTTTCTTAAGGGTGGGGCTTCAATATAGCTGCATTAGCCTAATGTTTATTTTTTAAATCAGTAATTCGACATTTTACTATCGATCAGTCAACTAAGCTGCACAATGATTGAGGTACGAAATGACTTTGGTACAAAATGACCAAGGTACAAAATGACCAAACAGACATGGTACGAAATAACCATGGTACAAAATGACTATGGTACGAATTGACCAGGGTACGAAATGACTTGGGTACGAAATGGTAAAATTGGGTAAGAAATGACTATGGTTTGAAATGACTATGGTACGAATTGACCGGTTACCAGTTAGGCCTATACATTTTATGACTTACCCAGAAAGTGGTAGCTTGTGTGTCTTTTTCAAACTTGATAGTGGTGAACTCATACTGATTTATGAAATGTTTGTATCAAACTATATATATATATATATATCAACAGTAAACTAGAAATTAAATATCACATTAAAATAACTCAATGACCAACGACAATTGTTGAACACGGTAACAGAACACAGGATCACAAAACTACGTTAATAATATAATTTCCTTCCATTTCTCCGAAAGCAACGTTCAAATAAATATAATCCACAAAATATATTGTGTTGTGGTAATTTGTAATTTAGTGAAAAATAACACTTTCTGATGTGTCTATTAGAGTCGATAAGTGTTGATCATTGCAAATATTTTTTATCATATCCAAGGACGCCATTGGTCGCTACTTTGTAGCTGTGTGAGTTTCCGCATTTTATATTTGGAGCATCGCAGTGCCAACCTTTCGGCGTGCTTGAATGCGCGTACGTATGTATGTGAGTGAGTGTGTCTTTGGTGATCAGATATGAATATAATTTTAATTAGAAAACATAAAATGTAATAAACCCTTGAAGTTGCAGACAACAGTTACTGCTGGATATCCGTTAAGCACTAAGGATTTGGTAAACCAGCATGACACGGTGATCGCACCCAAGAATAAAGGGAAACACGAGGTATTTTTAAACCTGGTGGATTAAGGTGTCATGCTGTTTGCTGAACTGTAGAAGGCAGTGTGTGTTGTTTTCTCTCGTCAACCAGTGGACAGGGCCTACTTAAAATACCGACGAATGAACCTAATGACCCGTACTTCTGTAAAATAAAAAAATGCATTATCCAATCATATAGAAAAGACGAGTAACAGGGCTTTTAAGAAATGACCACACGGATAAGGATGTGGTAGTTTAGTTCATATCAAGTAACAATAAAATAATCTTGCATAATTTGCATGAAGGAAACGTATTCTACATTTTGGTCATAACAGATACTTAGGGCCTGAAATCACCCGAGTTCCCTCTAGCTCGCTCCTAGCTCGAGTATTGTGACAGTAAGAGAGCTAGACGGACATTTAGACAGTTATCAACGCTCTCTAACCATCAGAGACCAACCTACATAAATTCTGCGCAATCTCTGCCTACGAAACGGTAGTCAAAGATTTCTAATACAACAACAATCCTATGTTTAACGTCCATTACCTTTACATCGATCATTTTCGAGTTCCAGTGGCGGATCCAGAAAATCCATTTGGGTGGGGGGGGGGGGGCAGTGACATGAGATGGAATGCCAAGAGAACTTAGGGGGAGGTTTCGAGGGCCCTGCCCCCCCCCAGATCCGCCTCTGAGTTCCTTGAGTAAAAAAAAAAAATCACATATTAATCATTAATACACACACTACAGGAAGAAACCCGACAGTACCCCCTTTTAATAATGTTCCGGTTTAATATGCATTTGCTGAGAGCGTTATAACTTGTCTAAATGTCCGTCTAGCTCTCTTACCGTCAGAGTACTCGGGCTACCCGCCATTGAATGGGTGCTCCCAGATGTCACTCCTGCTCCCCAGCACTCCCTTGGAACTAGTTCAATGTGAGTAATTTGTAGCTCCACTTAGCATATGAAGATATATATGGTATCAATATGGTAATATTTTAAAATGACTCTCTCATTTTGTTTTTATGGCAGTGTCTGTAATTATTTAAAAAAGAAAATAACAGAAATGTTTGTTTAACGACACCTCAGTACATTATTTGATATCTAACGTATGTGGCTATTTTGACTCTTGGTCTAAATTTATACGTTATACACTTTAAACACTAGCGTAGGAAGCGGGGTGGGGTGGGGTGGGGGGCACTTTTCAGATATTTCGCTTTAGATTTGCTTTATAATAGTGTAAAAGTGTGTAAATATAAAAGTGTGCCCCCCCCCCCTCCCCCCACTGTTTGGCGCCTTCCTACGCCACTGACTTATATTCATTATATATATTACACATCCACGGGCCCTTAGTAACGTTATCTGGAGTGGAAGGGGTGGGGGTTGGCACAATCTCTTTGAGTGGGTCGCAGCCTTTTTGATAGGGGGAAGTGAGGAATATGACACAAGCCATATTTTTATCTTTATATTGAGTAAGGAAAACCCCCCACAAAAAAACCATGTCCATTTTCGTCCTCTAGTGGCCCCCCCCCCCCCCCCCCCACACACACACACCTTCCATCGGTTCTTACGGGCCATAGGCGTACGGGCTCCCATTTTTGTAGTGGGGGATGCTGGGTTTTGCCCGAATTAAACGAAAATACCCGAATCTGCATAACAACATTTATTCATATTAACATTACTACCAAACATGGATTAAAACTAATTTTGTGGGTAGAATGATGGAAATACATGGTAAAAAGGTTTGAGATTAGCACATTTTGCCCGAATTTGCAGGGTTTGCCCCAACACCAGTGAGGCCCCTTCCCCTCCCGTCCCGTAACCGTATCCACCCATGTATGTATGTATGTACATGCATCCATCCATTTACTCACTCGTCCATCCGTACATACATAATTAACTCACATACATATTATTCATAATATATGATTGCATTAAAAATAATTACATTGTTTGAATGATATATTTGATGACCAGAATATGATAGGTTTATTGTCTTGTGCGTCACGTTTTCTCGACAGATGCGTGTTCTGGTCAGTTATTTTGTCATAAGAAATCTATAAAAACCTGATCCCGTTAACTTCCGCCAAATTCCATTTTACGTGCGGCAGAATAAATTAACATAAACTTCTTCATCGTCTGCTTGCCTCTATTGGGCAGTTTATTTTCCATTTGGATGGGCAATTTTTAAGTGTCCACTAACACCCACGTGGTGTCCACATTAACCTTAGCGTCGCCATTTGCAAATTATAAAATGGCTGTTTGAGTTTCTGTTCAGCTGACAATATGTCAGAATTATCTGTATTCCAAGTGCTAATCATGTCAAACACTTGTTTTTGGCTGTATCCCGAACCAGCGCTTATTTCAGTAACACTGCAGCGAGTGTCATATTTGTCCATTTTAACGGCTGACATTTATGTATGATTAATAACGTATGATGAAAAATCTATTAAAATCGTGCCCACACGCACAGTTCATATATTTACAACCCTGACAATTGAACATGTGTACTGCAATGCTATGACCTGAATGCTCCCCAGCTGGACACGGTCACAGTGATCTAGGGATAATAAATCTTATCTCTATTAATAAAATAAAGATTATAAACATATTGGCGTATCAAAGTAAAAGTTCAAGTAATTTGTAACAACTTTAGTAAAATCATCAACAGGGAGAAACGAAATTAGGCCATGGGCTACATAGGTTCCTCGTGCAACCTCCCCCCCCCCCACACACACACACACGCCACCACCACCACCATCATCACCACCACTCCACACTACCCTACTACATTATGTTTTTAGAAGCCCAGATGTGTCCAGAACATAAACCTAACTGGTAACAGTAAAAACATTGGGATCCACAGCTCATTTCTGTCCAGTGTTTAAACCAGAGGGTACACTAGAAAATGTGATTTTGTCGTTGATGTCGGGCCACAATCGATACCATTAAAACAAAATTTGCATAAAAAATACCCAGAAATGCGTCAGTGGCATGTATTATATATCAAATCAAAGCTTATGATCTACTGGTTTGCATGACATGATTTAATGTAGGATATCCACTAAATATCTGTGACTAATTAATCATTAAGTGACTACACCCCACTTTACCTTGCGGCTTTCATAAAATATCCGAATTTCTATAATATTTTCTTTTTCTTAAAAACACATCGAATGTCTGCCACTTGCTTGCTAGTTCTTCATATTCTACACAATCGGAGCTTTCATTTGACAGCAATATCATCATCATGGTAAAACAATTAAACAAGGTGTGTTTTCAACGTAACACGAATAGAGCTTTACTGGATTTTATACTCGTAATCGGAAATATCGGTCTGAGATTTGTTTTTTGTTTTGTTTTTAGGAAAATAGTGTTCAATTTATGTTTGAGCTTGAGCTTGAACTTCTTTTTTTTGACCATGCCTCGATACCACTAGTGTTTCAGGCATGTAAACGGAATGCAAGTCTGTAGGAAGAGTTGTCTGCCCGAACTTAAGCTCCTAGGAATGCAGGTCCTATGTCTAATATACCTAAGAATGCAAGTCCTTGGACTTACGTTCCTTTGGAATACTGGTCTGACAGCCAGGATATCAAGTCCGGGCCGGACTTGCATTCCTGGACAATCAAAATTTAAGTCCGGTGGTACACATACAAATTAAATTATAATGTAAACAAAACGAAAAGCAGTTTCCTTTCTGCTTTATTTAATTAACTTAGGATACTGGCGCCTCTCTTTATTTAAATATTTTCTATTTATTCCAATATTTTCCATTTATATCATTTTCAAGAGTATGTACACATTGTATTGACCTTATTACATGAGCAGAACCAAGGTCTTTATTCATTGCGTGTTGTTCCAACTAATAAAATTTAATGCTTAAACATTTAAAAGTAATCTTTGAAAACTCGAACACGTTTTCCATAATTAGAAGCATGTTACATGCATTAGTACTCGCAAATAAGTATAACTTGCCCATATGATATACCAACAAAATTGTCTGTGAAACATTATGTACTGGTACTTGATAATAATAATAATAATAATAATAATAATAATAATAATAATAATAATAATAATAATAATTCAATAACTATAAAAATGTGATATTTGCGTTATATAAATTATGTTGTTATTTTATATTTTAAGTTAGTGCCTTTTTGTCAGTAATGTTACAGGAGCGTGTACATAGATTTTTATTGCCCGAATGAAACGAAAATGTCCGAATCTGAAACACAACGTATATTTATATTCGCATTTCTACCAAGAAGCTGTATAAGATTCCGAAACAAAATGCATTTTTACATGGATTATAACTAATATTGTGAGTAGAATGATGGAAATACATGGTGAAGTTTTCAGGCCAGCTCATTTTGCCCGAACGTGTCCATTGCCCCCCCCCCCCCCCCCCTCCCCCAGCACTGGAGGAGTTGCTCCCCGACCCCCACCTCCACCCTGTCTGGTACGCTTATGGTGTTCCTAACGGCCAGATATAATAATGCAGAGACCCTTTCTCCAACTCGTTTCTTATGCTTATGATGGTCAAAACTGACACAAGGCAATCGGTGATAATTAATTTCACGTCTTTTGATGCTTTTTGTAATTGTCCATCTATAAAAGGCAAAATTTCATGCTTATTATTCCTGTTATTTTTATATTGTAGTAACTGGTCATTATAGTACTAGTTATTAGTACTAACTACTAGAACTAAGTACAGTTTTCAAAATTTTATTTCAGGGATTTTCTTTAATCATATATATGTAATTAATAAGCAAAATATTGGAAATAAAATTCCAGCGGACTAGAAATACTAGGATTGAAAATCCTGTGGACTAGGAGTATCAGGAACGAAAGTCCCACGGACTTAAATTCCTAGGAATACACGTTCCACAGACTTAAATTCATAGAAATACAAGTCCCACAGACTAGGATTCCGAGGAATTGATGTTCGATCGGACAAAGATTAAGAAAATCACAATTAATTGGATTGTGACTTACAGCCAAAATATAAACTTATAAAACATATTATTAAAAATTATGTTGGTGTATATAGAACTTGGCTTTTGCTGTTCGCCAAATGTTAAGTTTTTTGAGTTACCAGTTTTCATATATATATATTTTAAAAACAATTTTGGGCTCCATATTTTTTTTATAATTATATATTTCTTCGTGTTGTACACATGACCATATAGCCTACTTTATATCTATAGTTTCATTATATACTTTTGAAAAAAGCAAGATACTCGTCCTACTTCAATATGCTAACAAACATGTAAGACGATTACAATTATTCACTTACGTGTCTGATCCACAAGTCTATGACGTAAAAAAAAAAAAAAAAATCGATACTCAAACTTAAAAAAACAAACAATTGACATAAAGGTTTAACCCGCAATAATCTTAAGGAAATCGTACACTTATTCATCACATTACGAGGGAAGGCTGCCAAAACGTCACTTTTTTCCCCCGTGTCTTTCTGACACCTCATGCATAACAAACGAACATCTAATTTGCCGGACTAGTATTTCTGTCAGTGCTGTAGAAGGAATTTAAGTCCGGTAGGAATACAAGTTGTAAGGGAAAAAAACACTTAAAAATAAACCAGGTATGAAAGTCCGGATAGGACTATGGTTCCTAAGGTATGGAGGTCCGATAGGACTACGGACTCGGTTTCCACGGACCTGCGTTCCTTTTACACCGGGACCGGGTCCGGGACATAATTTATGTTTGGAGTTGATTCTAAATAAATGTTTTCCAAGGAGTCCGATGTTGCGATCTCATTTTTTAAAATATAAAATGTACCCAACATGACACCTGGGCTCCCAATTATATTTTGGAGGTCATGAAAACGTATTTATATATGTAAATTCTGGTTTATTTTTTAAAGTTTTGTGTCCATTTAAATTAATTAGTGAATGGCCAATTCAATCAAATAATTTTCAGAATCCAAGATGGACGCGATCTTGCTTAACATTCAAAATGGCCGCCAAAATGGTGAAATATTTTGATGGGTTCACCAAATCCATTTTAAATCACTTGCGTCGCAGGATCGAACCACCTGGTTCAGCTGACTGGGTTTTTTCTCGTTCCCACCAGTGCACCACAACTGGTCAAAGGCCATAGTATGTGCTTTTCTGTCTGTGGGAAAGTACATATAAAAGATCCCTTGCTGCTAATGGAAAAATGTAACATATCAGAATTACCAAATGTTTGATATCCAATAGCCGATGATTAATTAATCAATGTGCTCTAGTGGTGTCGTTAAACAAAACAGACTTCTTTTTTTAAATTCGAGCTCTACCAATGATCTAGAGTTTACTTCTCAGTGGTATTGGTTGCAGAGGTCATAAACCAACCGTCAAAATATTTTTGTATTTTCTAAATTTTCTTCTTCTTCTTCTTCTTCTTCTTCTTCTTCTTCTTTTATTTGTTTGCATTTACCATAGTTTAACACTTAATAGCCGATGTATTCGTGCTGGGTTGTCGTTAAACATTCATTCATTCATTCATTCATTCATTCATTCATTCATTCATTCATTCATTCATTCATTCATTCAATCAGTCATTCATTCAATCAGTCATTCATTCATTAATTCTTCTTCTTCTTCTTCTTCTTCATCTTCTTCTCCTCCTCCTAAGGGTTTTGAAGCCAAAAAACTAGTGACATTTAAAACAAAACGTAGTGTGTTTGTGTTTGTGTTTGTGTTTGTTTGTCTGTCTGTCTGGTTGGTTGGTTGGTTGTTGTTGCTACTGCTGCTGCTGCTGCTGCTGCTGCTGCTGCTGCTGCTGCTGCTGATGATGTTTTTGTTGTTGTATGTTGTTGGTTTTTGGTTTTTGGTGGGTTTCGTTTTTACATTAGCTTTACAAAAAGCAAAATTGTCATTTCAACATAAAACATCATAAAATAAGAAAAAAAAGGAAGAAAAACCCGAACAAAATTGAATTGATCACATAATGAAACCAGTTAACAGAAGTTCCTATATTTATTGCATGATCTAAATAATATCTTAATAAAAACGACAACCCGCGCGGAATAATGACGCTACAATATGATGACTTTGCAATACCTACATGGCTACAATAGGCGTGAATGACACACTATTAAAGTCAATGTACGCATATAACGGAAACAACCTTATTAAAAGTCAGTCTACTCAGACGACGAATCCATAAACTATATATTCATAGAATGAAAGCGGTTATTAAAGTTATCCCGTTAGGTATTAACACTTGTAGAACACGTGTCATATTTTAAACATGTTATATTGTGGATCTGTCTTTAAAAGAAATAACACATGACGTTTATGTGACGAAAGTGTTCCTTTATTCTTTACAAATCTTTGTGTACTTTTTCTAGTTGCTACATAAACGCGTTTTAATCATTATACAAGTTTTTTATGATGATTTTACTGATTGTTTGATTGACTTAATCCCTCAGTCGGTCACTGAGTGAGTGAGTAAGTGAGTGAGTGATTAGATGACTGACTGATTAGCACGTACTTATTATATAATGTCAAGTAGCATAGGGTTTTGTTTTCAGAACAGAACAGAACTTTATTACACTCAAGCCGTTATGCAACGCTGTAAGAGGAACATACATATTTTGTATTTTGACAAGATGGGGAAAAAACAGAAAGAAATGTTTTATTTAACGACGCACTCAACACATTTTATTTACGGTTATATGGCCTTCAGACATATGGTTAAGAACCACACAGATATTGAGAGAGGAAACCCACTGTCGCCACTTCATGGGCTACTCTTCTCGATTAGCAGCAAGGGATCTTTTATATGCACCATCCCACAGACAGGATCACACATACCACGGCCTTTGACATACCAGGGTACAAATAATAGGAATACATTGCTTGGTTCATATATGGATACAAATACAAATACAGTACATGCTATTACATTACAAAGATATGTGTATTAACAATATAATTACATGAAGTTACATTATAGAGAAATGTGTATTAAAATAGAAATAGAGATATATTGAAAAATATAATTATTCAGAATATTTCAGTTATAACTAAGTACTTTACAGTTCTTGATATTACAATATATAAATATAAATATTTAGTGCATTTCAATTTTTATAAACGTGTATAATTTGATATGAAAAATAAAAATAAAGTTTCATAAATTAACACTAAAGATGTAAAATAAGGTAATACGATTTAAAATATATAAAGTATAGTTGTATGTTGACCTTTAGTTTCATTAACTGGTTAAAGTATGGTAATTTTGATTGCTGTTGTTATGGGCGTTTAAATACTTGAAAAATTATATTCACTAATTTTGCTATTTGTTTAGTGTGCATATTCTTTTACTATTCATAAGTTCTCTAAATTTATATATATATTTGGTCGAATATAATAACACGAACGTTAACATTCTCTGCGGGTATTATTGAAAAAAACTACATACAAATAAATACTGAAATTCTTCTCCTATATTGTTTTCATCACAAACAGTACAAAGTCTATCTTCTAATAGAACTGTATTCCAATGTCCGGTCTCAACAGGTAAATAATGGTTACAAGTCTTAAATTTTATCATAACGGTCCATAATTTTTCAGGAATAATATTAAGATAATTTTCAAAATTTAGTTGCTCTTTGAAATGTTCGTAGGTTTTACCTCTCGATGACTCTGAAATATTATTTTTCCATGTTTGTAAATACTGATCGTTTTGTCTTATGCTAATTTGTTGTGATAGCCATTTTACAGATAGAAAGGTTTGTGATAGCCATATATTACTCATTCCTAGATGATCTAAAATATTTTTAGCAGCAGCAAACCAGTTATAGTTAGTTCCATTGCTAATATAGTCTCTCATCATTGATTTGTATAATAATAGAGGTAGTTTAGACTGTTTTCCTGAGATAACTCGTGCCCAGTAAGAAATTAATCTTTTGTGGATAGTCAACTCGACTGGCATTCTACCAAGTTCACCATATAGCATGAAAAAAGGGGTCTCATTTTTACAGAAAGAATAATTATGTTATAACAGAGTTATAGATGTCGTTGTTCAATGACGTGACAAAAAGGGTTTGCTTGAAAGCCACGCCACCCTCAATGACGCCTCTTTTTCCTGTCGGCCCATATCACGACTCATAGATAGTGTGGGCGCCTCCTCAAATCTGCCCCCCCCCCCCAAAAAAAAAAAAAAACCCCAACCAAAACAAAAAAAAACCTCCACCCTTAATATAAAATCCTGAACATGAGAGTGTAGTTTTTTTTCTCTGTAAAATAAAGATGTATGATTAAAATGGTGTTAAATAATAATTTTCATTTATTTTAATTCATTAGTTTATTAATTAATTCATCACTGATCCATCCATCCACCCATACATCCATCCATCCAGTTACCCATTGTTTACTGTGGTGGAGGGATGTATGTACATGTACTTGTTAGTTCATATCTCTCTCTCTCTCTCTCTCTCTCTCTCTCTCTCTCTCTCTCTCTCTCTCTCTCTCTCTCTCTCTCTCTCTCTCTCTCAATCTCTCTCCCCTCCCCCTCTCTTTCCTCTCTGTCTCTCTGTCTGTCTGTCTGTCTGTCTGTCTCTCTCTCTCTCTCTCTCTCTCTCTCTCTCTCTCTCTCTCTCTCTCTCTCTCTCTCTCTCTCTCTCTCTCTCTCTCTCTCCCTCTCTCTCTCTCTCTCTCTCTCTCTCTCTCTCTCTCTCTCTCTCTCTCTCTCTCTCTCTCTCAATCTCTCTCCCCTCCCCCTCTCTTTCCTCTCTGTCTGTCTGTCTGTCTGTCTCTCCTCTCTCTCTCTCTCTCTCTCTCTCTCTCTCTCTCTCTCTCTCTCTCTCTCTCTCTCTCTCTCTCTCTCTCTCTCTCTCTCTCTCTCTCTCTCTCCCTCCCCTCTCTCTCTCTCTCTCTCTCTCTCTCTCTCTCTCTCTCTCTCTCTCTCTCTCTCTCTCTCTCTCTCTCTCTCTCTCTCTCTCTCTCTCTCTCGGTCAACAGACTGGTAGGTACTGGGTTCGGATCCCAGTCGAGGCATAGGATTTTTAATCCAGATACCGACTCCAAACCCTGAGTGAGTGCTCCGCAAGGCTCAATGGGTAGGTGTAAACCACTTGCACCGACCAGTGATCCATAACTGGTTCAACAAATGCCATGGTTTATCCTATCCTGCCTGCGGGAAGCGCAAATAAAAGATCCCTTGCTGCTAATCGGAAAGAGTAGCCCATGAAGTGGCGACAGCGGGTTTCCTCTCAAAATCTGTGTGGTCCTTAACCATATGTCTGACGCCATATAACCGTAAAGTAAAACTGTGTTGAGTGCGTCATTAAATAAAAACATCTCTCTCTCTCTCTCTCTCTCTCTCTCTCTCTCTCTCTCTCTCTCTCTCTCTCTCTCTCTCTCTCTCTCTCTCTCTCTCTCTCTGAGGAGACAATGTTGAATAAACAATATGAACAGCATAGTATATAAAATGGTTGATATATTTTTGGATACACAAGACATACTTATATTCAGATGAAAGAAAGGTGTGTGTGTGTGTGTGTGTGTGTGTGTGTGTGTGTGTGTGTGTGTGTGTGTGTGTGTGTGTGTGTAAAACCTTTAAGCATCAAAATCAACAATATTAAACTTGTTATTAAGGTTTATCTATTTTCTCCAGCATAACAGATCAACTTTTCATCTCATCTTTTTATTTTAATTTACATATCTCTTTATGCATAGCGCATTTCCTCAACAAGGCTATATCCTCTGGGATTGGTATATTTTTAAAATGGAAATTTAAATATTGTTATAAGGATCGTCCAGTCATCGTCCCCGTTCCAGTGAACACTTCCTTCTCTCGAACGTTTTCATCTGGACAGGGTCCCCAAATAGCGATTATGACCTGGTTCATACCAGGATAAAATCTCCATGGGGTAAACTCTGGGCGGTGACAACATTCACCAAGAACCAACCGGTGTTAATATAAAATCTTCTGCATTCAAATATTGTCCTATACTTTTGATACTGGCTGTGGCGAGGGGGATTGCTCTTGGTCTCTGTATGGATAATTATTGTCCTGCTTTGTAAAAGTTGTACTGTGTGTGGAACTTTAAAACTTCTCTTTTTTTCCCATCTCTCTCTCTGTGTGTGTCTGCTTTGGATCCCGAAAGAAGTATGACGACCCTTTGGATGTTGTGTTTTGTTGCAGTTATTCAAAGAACACTGTCAATGAGATGTAGAAGCGAAAAACGTAAATACATTTTTTTTAATGTTATACTAGCTTTACTATGTATTGTAGAATTAATATAACGTTTTAATATTTAATTTCATTAAATGCATATACAATACTTTATTGTATAGTGGAGAATTGTTACATATTGTTAGTGTAAGTAGTGCCAATACTGTTATAATATGACGTTAAAAGGAAATTTGCTGTAATGATTTTTAGCATGAATATTATTATTATTATTATTATTTTATTTTTTTTATTTTATTTATTTAATGTATTTAATGTATTTGTTGTAATTATAGTTGCAAGGTATGTTTAATATGGAACAAACCTGAAATAAATTATGGAAGCCGTTTATGAATATTGTTTCTAAATTTATTATTCTTTATACAAATGTATTTGAAAGTATATTATTAAAGGGACATTCCTGAGTTTGTTGCAATTTTAAAGATGTTATCGACTAACAGAGACTTTTTGACGATTGTAATTACATATCAAATATATGTTTCTGCATAAAATATTAGTGGCTGTATATTAAAAATGTTTCTGATCGTTCTAATATTTGTACTAGGTTAAATTTCATTTTATTTCCTAAAAAAAGATTTTTTCGTACGTACGAAATTATTTGAAGACAAAATCCAGTTCGGGCTTCTTACAAATATTAAGACGACCAGAAACACATTGAATATACAGACATTGATATTCTAAACAAGAAAATATATTTAATATATAAGTTTAATCGTAGACATATTGTATTAGTCGGAAATATCTTACAATGCAGCAAACTCGGGAATGTCACTTTAAAGGCATAATCAGCTCAAATATGATATTTACATGTTGAAAAGATGCATACCTGGACCACCAACACATACTGATAGTTTAACAAATGAAAATCGCGTTATTTTAGAATTATTGTTATTCCTGCTAACTGGAGGCAGCCATTTTGATTCTTTTTCTTCGCTTTCATCGTGTAGAATTGCAATATCTAAGTGTAACCTAACCCTAATGTCCAGTAAATGATTATTTGTTTTCATTTTTAAAATAAGAGGGGGGATGTGTGGAGGGATCCACACTTTACAAAACTTAAATTACAAACAAGCTTCATTGGATAACCTAAGGCCACTGTTTAAAGGGATTTATTAGGCCTATGTCGATAAATACATTTGGAATTTTGCTTGGCGATTGGGATTTTTTTTTTTTTTTTTTTCATTCCCAAATTGTTTACTGAAGCTATGCCAAATATTGTGATGTTCAGATATCGATATAAGTAAGGTGGCGGGACGTAGTCCAGTGGTAAAGCGCACGCTCGGTGCGCGGTCGTTTCAGGATCGATCCTCGTCGGTGGCCCCATTTGGCTATTTCTTGTTCCAGTCAGTGCTCCACAACTGGTGTAACAAAGGCCGTGGTATGTACTATCTTGTCTGTGGGATGGTGCATATAAAAGATCCTTTGCTGCTAATCGAAAAGAGTAGCCCATGAAGTGGCGACAGCAGGTTTCCTCCCTATATCTGTGTGGTCCTTAACCATATGTCTGACGCCATATAACCGTAAATAAAATGTGTTGAGTGTGTCGTGCTTCTATATAAGTCGGTCTGGACATAATTACCAGCGAAGTCAAAATTAAAGTTAAAATTTTTTGTTTAATGATACCTAGTCCACTAGACAGCATTTATTTATTAATCATCGGCTATTGGATGTCAAACATTTGGTAATTCTGACATATAGTCTTAGAGAAGAAACCCGCTACATTTTGACATTAGTAGAATGGAATCTTTTATATACACCATCCCAGAGACAGGATAACACAGCCTTATACATATATATATATATATATATATATATATATATATATATATATATATATATATATTAATTCCACTGCCCCCTTACCTTTATCTCCTTTGAATTCTATCTTATTTTCTTGCTAATCTGGCAGCTCCTTTCTTTCTATCTTTCAACTTATTTCGCTGTCCACCTCCACATCCTGGTCCTTGTCTATCCAACCGCGGCATGATTATTGATAATAATATTCTCAACAATAATAATAATCGTAATTTTAAAACTAAAATTAATCACCGTTAAATAGTGGAATATGTTACAACAAAATATATTAAAACTGGCTGACGGATAGTTTATGATGAAATCCACAAAACAAAATCCTTTTTGAATTTATGTTCGTGTTTTTTCTTGAACAAACAAACAAAACAAGCAAACAAATAAATAAATACTCTATTACTTCACTGGTCATATTGCATAATATGATGAAGAAAATATTTGTCAGACATAGAAAAAATAATAATGTAACACTCGAGGGATATGGTAGTTTCCTGCAACACGGAATTTTTTTATGTATACACAATATCCACAAAATAAAATTTTATGTAAACCAAATACACGTAGAGACAAGAATTACATCAGACCTACCAGGCATGAATAATAATTATGCTGCCCCCCACCCCTCCCTCTCTCCTCCCATATGATCAATTCTGGAAGAGCCCTGCACTGGCACCGAGGGTGTCTTACGAGATGTTTGGTCGTAACCACGACATTGCGTGATTAACAGCTGGACATAACTACTGCTGCCCGTTGGGTGAAAGCAAAGTGTTGAATTTTGACACATTTTAGTGCTTCCAAGTTTTCTTTGTGGTATTGTATTTATGTCATTGTTACACTACACTTTATGGCCACTGCAAGGAATGGCTATAGCCCACAGACCTCCCTTTGTCTGAGCCGGAGAGTACGAGTATTTTATGTAAATTAAAATATTTCCTCAATACGAGCCGGTCTCCACAGTTATAGCGACTTTTACGCAGTGGAATGCTTGGATATGTAAATGATCGTAGTGTGGGATAACTTTGCTTTAGTACCTCTATTTATGATCTTTAAAATGCCGCTTTCCTCTTTGTTGCAGTTCAGGCAAGAAATGTCGAAAAGCAAAATAAAACTTATCTAAATATAGTAACTCGTATTTGACAAGTATTGATTTTGATCTTCATTTCTTTTTTATATTTACCGTTATGTGACACCCAATAGCCGATATATTTTGTGCTGGGGTGTCGTTGAACATTTATTCATTCATTGCCAAGTATTTGCTAGGCTTACTCCGAGTCTGTCTGTCTTCCTGTCTGTCTGTCTGTCTGTCTGTCTATCTTCCTGTCTGTCTGTCTGTTTTGGGTTTTTTCTGTCTATCTCTCTTTCTCTATGTATCTCTCTGTTTCTGTCAGTCTGCCTCTTTCTCTGTCTCTTTTTCTCTGTCTCTCATTCTGTCTCCCCGTCTCTCTCTCTCTCTCTCTCTCTCTCTCTCTCTCTCTCTCTCTCTCTCTCTCTCTCTCTCTCTCTCTCTCTCTCTCTCTCTCTCTCTTATTGGTGGTTTAAAACTGTATACATAATAACATGGTATTTAAATACACTGTACGTCACTGCTTACAAATATATGGTATATTTCGCTTACATTGCAGCTGCCTATGCCACTTGTACAATGCAGCAGGGAAATGTTTATTTCATGCAACCAGCGGTGAGTTCTTTGTTTTGTTCGTTTGGATTACACCGTGTTATTTTCAATGTAAATATGAATCTTACCCATATACTTACCTATGTTTGACACCCATTAGCCCGCAGGTATTTATTTGCTGTTATGTCGTTAAACATTCATTCATTGAATCATTGAATCATTCATTCATTGAATCATAGGGGCGGGACGTAGCCAAGTGTTCAGCGCTTGCCTGATGCATGGTCAGTCTAGGATCGATCCTATATATCATTCCTGCCAGTGAACCACGAATGGTATATCAAAGGCCGATGTATATGTTGCGGGGGGGGGGGGGGGGGGCACACACATTGTATATATATATATATATATATATATATATATATATATATATATATATATATATATATATATATATATATACATATATACACACATGTATAAATATATTTTTAAAAACCATCGCTGCTCCTACAAAGAGGGGGCACATGCCCCCCTCCTCCCCCCCCGCTTCCTACGCCAGTGTCATACATATAAAATATCCCTTGCTACCAATGGAAAAATGTAGCGGGTTTCCTCTCTAAGACTACACGTCATAATTACCAAATGTTTTACTTCCAATAGCCGATGATTAATAAATTAATGTGCTCTAGTGGTGTCGTCAAACAAAACAAACTAACGTTCATTGAATCATTGTCTAGTTGGAGTGATGTCCATAATGGTTGTAATCATGTCGAACGCGGGACGTGGCTAGTACATCAAGGCTATGGTATTGTCCTGCTTAAATGGGAATGTACATACTTGTGGATAAAATACCCCTTGCTGCTTCATCGGGAGCAGTCTACGTGGCGGCAACGGGTTTTCTCTTTGATTTTGATCAAATATGGAAATTAACCATATATACATTATATAATACAGTGAAACCCCTCTAAACCGGACAACCTCGGGAACAAGTAAAATATCTGTACTGATTTTTAAATATGGATCTTAAAAAATGTCCGGTTTTGGGGGATTCCGGTTCACAGAGGGTCCTGTTTTGAGAGGTTTCTCTGTAGTTTAAAATATGCTGTGGAGTCGTTAAAGAAACATTCTTTTCCTTTTATGTCGTTTGGCTAATGGGTTCTACCTAGAATAACTGGGGGGAGTAAATACATGAATCAGAACACAGTAATTTATGTTGGGGTTTTTCCCCCAGCTAGGGACCTTTAAACAAACATTGGAACTTTTGCCTGCTAATCTAGTATAAGCGTACGAGACGGGGTGCGTGCCAGGGTGTCAATCCCCCTGCCCCCTGCCCTGAAGCAAATCTTCGAATTCGGGTTAAAGCGATGGAGACATTCGGGCAGAATGAGCTGGCTTGAAACCTGTTTACCATGTATTTCAATTATTCTACTCACAACATTAGTTGTAATCCATATAAAACAAAATACCTACTGATTCGTTTGGAACCCTGTGCAACCGTTTGGCAGTTATGCTAATATGAATAAACGTTCTTATACAGATTCAGGTATTTTTGTTTAATTCGGGCAAAAAGCAACCTGCCGCCCTTACAAAAATGGAAGGAAAGAAATGTTTTATTTAACGACGCACTCAGCACATTTTATTTACGGTTATATGGCGTCAGTCAGACATATGGTTAAGGACCATACGGATATATAAAGAGAGGAAACCCTCTGTCGCCACTTCATTGGCTACTCTTTTCGATTAGCAGCAAGGGATCTTTTATATGCACCATACCACAGACAGGACCTACAAAAATGGGAGTCTATGTATTCTTGGAAACACCTTCCTCGTTAACCCCCCCCCTTCCCACCACATACATACCACCACCACCACCGCCGCCACCATACCACCCCTCCACCATCCCACCCCTTCCCGGTAGGTACGACCCTGGTGAGTCCGAGAGTACTAATTCACATCATTATGTCTAGAATTAAACGTTTGACAGCCTGGGAAGTGCCACTTCGACCAACAAGGGGCCGGATTTAGCTCAGTCGGTTGAGTGCTCGCTTGAGGTGCTTGCGTCGTAGGATCGAACCACCTCGGTGGATCCATTCAACTGATTGAATTTTTTCTCGTTCCAACCAGTGCACCACAACTGGTCAGCGGTCGTGGGATGTGCTTTCCTGTCTGTGGGAATGTGTATATAAAAGATCCCTTGCTGCATTAGAAAAAAAAATGTAGCTGGTTTCCTCTGATGACTATGAGTCAAAATTATCAAATGTTTGACATCCAGTAGCCGATGACTAATTAATCAATCAACGTGCTCTAGTGGTGTCGTCAAACAAAACAAACTTAATTCTTCATTAAACGAACAGTTTATAAACGGGTTCTGTTTGGTCAGGTGAATTTAAAAAAACCTATATTTAACTGTTCTTAGAGTTGCTATGGATACGACGAACCAATGACAGTGACTGTAGATATGCCAGGATACACCGGCAAGCGATCCGAACCTCACCGGATGACCATCATGCAGTATGGGGACCTCAGCCAAGGGTGCAAGAATACCGGCCCCATTTACGATCCGGACGAGTTTCATGTTGGAGTGGAGTAAGTACAATTATATTATGGCTTCAACGAGTTGCCATTTTCAATCAACTTCATCAGTTCATGTTTTGAATGAAATGATAAAATGAATAAAACATGTTAAAGTCTGGAAAGGGAGACCAGGACTGTAATTTGAATATACATCACGCGAACCCAAATGAGAATGCTATTTTGAAGTCGGATCTGAGTTAACAAGCTAGTCGGAGAGAAATATAAATAAAAAATAATATTGTTGAAGTCATGGCCGCACGGTAACTGACAAATTAGAGGTAGATTCGAGCAGGTTACATGCGTATAAATAAACAATGAGTGCAAGTTTATTAACTATGGTAACAGTAAACAGTTATCTCCCTTGTGTACGAAAAGAAAAGTGTTAGCGTGGGGGTTTTTCGTGGGGTTTTTTTGTTGTTGTTTTTGTGGGGGTTTTTTTCTTTTTTTCTTTCTTTCTTTTTTGTAATTGGTTCGATGCCTGACGGCTAATTGTTTGTAATATGAAGTAAAGTCCTGGACATACAGCCCAGATAGCTGGTGTGTGTGCCCAGGACAGCGTGCTTGAACCTTAATTAGATATAAGCACGAAACTAAGTTAAAGAAAGAAAGATAACCACAGAATCTTTTCTTTATTTTTGTCATAATGCATCCCGTCCTATGCTCTACACCCGCGTCACTCCAAAAAGAAAAAATGACACCAACGCTCGCTACCATAAACAGTTTTGCAAACAATTTAAACAGCTGGTTTTAGCTTTAAAAATTTTAGTAGAGTCATTTTTTTATTTATGGCTATGTAGTCAGAATTAAATGATTTACCTGGGGGGGGGGGGGGTGGGGTGGGGTTCGAATATGAACCAAGTGGACCTTTTCTATTTTGTTTTTGCACCACCAGAAACTCCATATGTATAAACCTGTATGTTTTAGTTCTGAAAGAGGACCATTTGCTTCAGCGGGGGGGGGGGGGGGGGGGGGGGGGGGTCGGGGTCCGAACCCCCAGACCCCCCCCCCCCCCCAGCCTACGCTCCTGGATTGTAATGGAGATATGGCGACTGGTTGAAGCATATTTTTTTTTATTGCATATGCGTGTAGTATATAAAAGGATTGGGCACAGGGTATCCAACTTACGAGGAGGCCCTCTCCTACTTAGCCTACAATATATTATTATTATTATTATTATTATTATTATTAGGCCCTATTATTATTATTATTATTAGAAAAATATCGGCTACTTCAGCAATTTGCGAAACATGAGTAATTATAATGTAATCGAACAGTGTTTTATTCCTCAAATCATTGTGTTTATTTAATATATAAAGAACAAATTGTTAGAATCGTCATTTAACGTGGTTCTACCATTTAGTACTAGGCTAAATGCAGATCAACTGGTCCACAAACTTTAAATTTAGAATCCAAAATAAGTTGTCCGCTGATTAAACAGTTTAGGATCAAAAGAAATATGGCGCTGTGTGGCTGGTTCAATAATGTACTTATCCAAACAAATTAAATTATTAAACATTTCAGGCAATATTTTAGTGGGTTGTTTTGAAGGTCAGAAGCCGTGTGATCCTACCTTTAAACAAAGTCTTTAAACCCTAACGGGTTTGAGGGAAGGCAGATCCAACGGGATATTTTGTGTTCATTCTCTGACATTCCCCCCGACGGCTCTGGAGTAACAGACAAACTCGTACATCCTTATACACACATGTTCGTCAATAACAGTAAAATAAAATGGTACATAATAATTATACAGTTAGGAATTGTATTCGCCGCTTTACATCTTTGACAATGCCCACTTCGGTCATTTGTGGTTTTACGAATAAGAGCTGTATGTGACGGCCATGGCTCATATTGAACAATGATTAGCAACAAGAGACGCATATAATTCGAATGCTCGTAAATTAATGCGACTCGCGGTGTCTGTTTTGAAAGCAGTCCATCGATCTTGTGAACTAAGATTTCGGGTTTTTTCTGACCCGAGTCTCAAGGAAATTCATATTTTGGGGCATACAGTGCAACCTATTTAAAACGCCACCTTCAGGACCTAACCAAATGTGCCTTCTTTGTGAGCAGGTGATCCTTTAATAATGAGATCAAATATTTGCATGTATGTATATAATGTCTATATCTAAAATTCCCTTTAAAGACATGTTGTTTTATACAAGCTGCCCTTTATACCTTAATGTTCATTATGGGATATTTATTTTATTTTATATTGCTATATTACTAATTTTGTGCTCAGACGCCAGTAACGTCTGAGACCATCTGAAACTCAATATTTCACGAGCGTGTTCCCTTGGTAACCTCATTTGAGTAAGTGTTTGTTAAATCATATTGCACTGAGGACGGATCTAGAATTTCTGAGGGGGCACAACAATTCTTAAAAGTGAAATCTTGACCTCCTAAGAATCGGAGGGTCAATGGAAGGCTATTTCCTCTGGCGTACCCGGCAGAGGACATGGGGGCCACCATTTATATTTTCTTCTTGTCTCTTAACACTTGTATAAACAGTGTTCCCCCACCTCCACCCCCACCCCCAATGTGGTAATCCCATCCAGTATACAATCCTGGCAATGCCAATGACTATTTCAGTGTTTAGAGCAGATAGGAAAACTCGGTCGAAATTATATGTCAGTGTTTTAATCAAAATGAACCAGGAAGAGAAAAATGTGTCTGTCATTTTGACGGCGAGGGGCCAGAGCCCACCTGTCACCCACTTCAGTCCACCCTGTGTCCTTACTTCAGTATATCTTGTCTGTGGATTGTACCATGTAATATTATAATGTAGCTCGATGATAATTTTCGACTTTAGTGTTGTAAGCTTTAAGACGATTAGTGAACTACACGGTTAACCTGTTCTTAACAGAAAACCGCATTGTACAGACCTGTGGATTCTATACCATCACCGCCTAGTTACGTAGTCTCAGTTACTTTTGATAATATTTAGTTCACATGCGGTAATAACTAAGAATAATCATTGGTGAAACGTAAAGGTATATACTTTTTTTTTTTTTTTAAATGAATAAAATATAGTACATTGATAAACAAATGGAAAGTATTTAATAGTGGCTTTGAAATGCTGTGTCGCTTGCGCTATTATCACGAAGTTCGGATGCGCCTGCGCTATTATCACGAAGTTCGCATGCGTCTACGCTATTATCACGAACTTCGCCTGCGCCTGCGCAATTATCACGAAGTTCGGATGCGCCTGCGCAGCGCTGACACATTTTCTGATTGTTTGGTACTTGTGTGCATTAGTTTATATTTGTTTATTGTGTCATGTAATTTTATACACGCTTGATATTTAATGCTTCATTTTATTTACAGCCACATGAAAAAGCATCAGAGACGAGCAAAAGCAAAGCAGTATGTGGCTATGTCTTTCTGTCTGTCCGTGTGTCTGTGTTTGTCCAGTGCTAGAGATAGATCATTTAAATGTTCGGTACATTGGTGTGGGATTTTTGCTTGCTTTATTGTACGTGCAGGGGCGGAGGCAGGGTTTTTTTATGAATGGGATGGAATGTTAAAAAAGGGCACCTCCAGTATTGAATAATGTACTATCTATGTGGAAATCTTCTACAGAAATATCATGCTGACCAAGATATTACACGATCCTCAATACAAAAAAAAGAAAGAAAAAACAATGAATACAAATTGTATTCATCTTATGTGCTAAACACAGTATTTCGGGGTACTTCAGATTATGAGGTGTGTGTGCGTACCCCAGCACCCTCTCTATTGATCCGCGCATGTACATATACTTGTAGTTTTGTACAAATGTACTAACATAATTAATATCTATACTAATATTATTAAAATTCAGGGCCGTATCTAGCTTAAATTAACTATAGAGTGCGGTGCAGTGATACAAGTATAGGGAAATGAAAATAAAAATATAGGGTTATTTCTAGTTTTAAAAAAGAGGACTTCAGAAACATAAAAAGAACACTTTATCGTATGCACTTCTAAACTAAAGAGGACTAAGATGGCCTGAACACTTTTCACCATGCATTTCCATCATCCTACCCACAGTATTAGGTGTAATCCATGTAAAAATGCGTGGCAATTCGATTGCAACCGTATATAGCTGTCGGGCAGTCATGCTAATTATGAATAAACGTTGTAATCCACATTCGGGCATTTTTCATTAATTCGGGCAAAAATCGGCCTGTCCCCTACCAAAATGGGAGCCCGTACGCCTATGATATGTACTGGGTGACTTTAGTATCTTTAATTGTCTGTTGAGTATTATATCAGAAAGTAAATTCTAAGGCTCTACCATAATACAAACTTTAAAATGTAATGCTGGAGTGGCAGTCCTCATATACAAAACAGTATTTTAATTCATTGATGTTAAAGTTAAAGTTCGTTTTGTTTAACGACACCAGTGCAGCACATTGGTTAATTAAATATCGGCTATTGGATGTCAAACATTTGGTAATTCTAACACGTCATCATCTAATGCAGCAAGGGATCTTCTATATTTACTTTCTCACGGACAAGAAAGCACATGCCACGGCCTTTGTCCAGTTGTGATGCACTGGTTGGAACGGAAAAAAAAAATCCACTCTGTTGAATGGATCCACCGATGTGGTTCGATCCTGCGAAGGAAGCACCTCAAGCGAGCACTCAACCGACTGAGCTAAATCCCGCCCCTAAATTCACTGATGCATGCTGTTATAAATATGTGATAAGCAGAAATACAAGTTTACAACTTTTTTCTGCTTTTTAATTCATGCATTAATGACACATTTTATTTATAACAAATCAGATTTGAAAAAGAAAAGTAAAAAGTACTAAGTATTTTCCATGGAAAATGGAAAAAATGTGCCTCGTAGTCGTAACATCGCAAGGAATCTTTGTATATATATTCGGGATTCGCCGACAGATAATTGATTTTCTTCTGTATGTTAACGATGTGTTTGCGTGCTGCATAAAAAATGGTTGACAGAGATCCCAGTCTATGTTAATCACGTGATCGACTTTTCATTTAGAATTGTAATGTATTGTTAAAAACTTTTACTTTCCTTTTAAAGGCATACTGTCACAGATTTAAGAACCTTATTTCTCTAAAAATGGATAATAAATAAAAATTACATTAATTGTTGGAAACCAAATCTATTGTCCGAACCAAATTGTTAACAACTACGAAATATTACTCTCCTACCTTTAATTGCCGTTAGATTTTCCCCAAAGTTTGTCCAGACACAAATCGCAAAAAAACCACTACAAATATATAGCGACCGTATAAAATGTTTCATTCGCCAAACGAAAACGAAAATGGTCGCATATGCGATCAAATTGGTCGAAATGTAAAGACCTGCCTCTAGGTACGGCTATGAAACTCCAATTGTCTGTTGAATCATTAAACAAATTTTCATTTTCATATTTATTTGCCTGTATTCTGCTTGCATTATATTTGTGTTTTAAAGGGACTATCATAAGTTTGTGCCATTGTAGCATGTTTACGACTAACATATCCTTTTTGATGACTAAAATGACATATTAAAGATATTTTCCTGTTTAGAATACCAATGTCTGTACAAACAAGATGCTTGTTGTTGTCCTAATGTTTGTAGTAGACCAAACCAGATTTTACCTTCCAATAATATAGTGCTTACGAAAAAAAACAAAAAAAACAAAAACAAATATATATATATATATATATATATATATATATATATATATATATATATATATATATATATATATATATATATATATATATATATAAATATATACACACACATGTATTGGGAAGAAAATCACCAATGACTTCCATAAACATGAGCGCACGACCGAAACACATTAGACAGGCAGACACTGGTAGTCTAAACAAAAGAAAATACATTTAATATGTAATTTTAGTTGCCAAAAAGGCTCAGTTAGTAGGAAACATCTTACAGTGTGAATGGGAACAGTTTTGTTTTGGGGTTTTTTGCGTGTCCATATCCAATGATGGTTCAGGCATGTCCATCCGCGGATCGCATCTCTGGCATGGCTTACGATGGCTGCAGACTGTGGGCGTGTGGGTGTGGGTAAATGTTAGGCACGCTTCCATCAGAGAACTGTTCAAGCACGCCTGTCGTGGGCACAGCCTGTGACTTTAGCCAGAGAGTTCCTGTCCATGACGGGGAGGCTGCAGACTCCGGGTAGTCCTTTTAAATACGCTTGTCATTCGTCATAAATTTGTCCTGCATGTCTATAATAAAACGAAATTTCGCAGCTGAACTAATATACTAATTATATTTTCTTGTTTAGGTTGTCTCATTCCATGTGTTGGTGAATGGAGGACACTCGACTTGAACGTTTTACATGGCGCATTCCATCATGTTACCATTATGCTATCTTTTTGTTTGCTTTTAGACCCATACCTTCTTGTTATGAATCATTTATTACCTTCCGTAAGTTTTGAGATTAACAGCACATTTACAAAATGTTGAAATCTGTTAAACAGAGACAGTACTAGACAATTTATATTTTAAAAATTAATTCATACAGACATACATATATATATATATATATATATGGAATTCTTCATTGGTATTAATTTTGAGAAGATAATCAACTTCTTATAATTGTAAAAAAAAAATCACCTTCTTTTAAACTGTCCTTTATCAGGCACGGCGGAAGCAAGTAGACATTGGGGAGGCTGACGGAGATCGACGACGTTAAGAAACGTTTCTAGGGGGTTCGGGACTATGCTCCCCCGTAACATTTTGAAAAGTAGATGCCCTAAAATGCAATTTCCTACATTCTACAAGTAAAATTCCATCTCTGCCTTAAGATTTACTACCAATAATATTTTTGATTCAGAATTATTTGGGGGGGGGGGGGTGGGGGTGGTAGAGCCCCTCCCCAGCTTACCCCCTCCTGCTCCGCCATGCCTCTTTGTTCCAACAGCTAGGTCTATACAGTAGTGCCACTAGAATTTTGCTACTGGAATGTATTCTGCTATGATATTCTGCGCGCTGCATAACGCTAATACAAGTTGTTATAATTAAGAAGTAGTCTTGTTTATATACATACTTATTAGCTGCATTTTCTTTTAACAAACGTAAACATTAATCAATTTGCTTTGGGTTTCAGACCTGCTGGTTACCTAGGATCTTACCCCGGGCTTAATGGCAAACCATATACGTTTGAAACCACAAATGGTGCCCAGTTGAATGGTGACAGTTCTGTCATAGGTCATGCCTTAATGGTACGTATTTAAGACGGTAAAAATCGTATATTTACAGAAACGTCCATCGATTTGGTGTATCGAAACCCGGGGTAGAGGTGGGTAGTGGTACTCTTTTAACGGAGTAGTGATGGCAATGGCGATAATAGCTGTTTCTGAGTGTTAAAATAATGTAACATTATTGGCTACTATACAGTGTAACAAATGTAGCAATTCATTCGTGACAAAACTACAAAAGTAAATTCAGAAAGTTGAGGGGACATGACTTCTCTTCCATAAAGGGCATTCTTGTAAAAATATTAGTTGTATCACGGATTCTATAAATATATGCATTACCTTCTGATATTAAAAAAGGCGTTAAAGGCATTGATTCTTGTTATTAGGAAGTGTAAAATATTTTCAGCAATTACAATGTTTGTTGCTTACATTATCAATATTGACAAATCCAGTATTGTTTAGGTCGTGTTGTGTTTGGTAGTAGCTTCAAAAGCATTTTATTTTATTTGAAACACAAAAAGGTACTTATCTCGGAAACATGTGTCAGAGACTTTAATGAAAGGTTACACACCACCATTAATTACTCCATGCAGTTCAATACAGTTTTTATGTCAAAATATATTCTGTGAAAAATACAACATTGTCGAGAGGGTCATGCCACTACTAATTTTAGGGAGTACTCTCGACTGACAAGTACCGTGTAAAAAATCAACATAGGTCGACCACGACATTTTTCATGCCTGACCACCGCCTCGTGTTGTTGTTATATAAGTGGCACCATACGACTTGCACAGTTGTTATCAGTTAGTACTACATATATCAAGTTACTTCAAACCAATGGGCTATTTAAATACTACAGAGGTTAACCTACATGTAATCATCAAAGAAAGATTCTCAAAAGGCATATGACAATTTTGAAGTTTTTTTAATTTTTTTATGAGGAACTATTTCCTAAACCGGACTATATTAAGCTGCTACAGTAAGCAACGACACGACAAATAGTGGTGTGTTACCTGAAAGGAGAATAGCCAAATGATAGAACGATATGGGCAGGGGAGTTAATTGAGAAAACGTTTTTGAGGAATTAAATCTGAACAACAAAACCGTAATCAGGGCTTTATCTCTGCACAATGCAGAGTCGAATGGGCATTTTGCAAAATAGTGGTTGATTATATGATTCTCTATCTAGTGCATCGTCTATAAAAGAAAGGATTTTATTCTTATTATCCTGATTTTCATTCTGATAAAAAAGAAACCTACTCGGTTAATAGAGGAAACGTATGAAATAATCTCTTTTTATTGCATGACTTTCAGATATTTGGGGGATCTAGTCCAGATCCTATTGGTTGTTGCGTCATAGGATATTCACCTGGCCATAATGGTGGACGAGACTTAGGGCCAGCTGCACAGCCACAACCAAAACGAGGGCCATTCGATATTATGAATCACCGCCCACTAACCAGTGGAGGTATATTTGGAGACCACCCCTTTTTCTCAGAGCAAGATAAAGGCGTGTCATTCGGCGGTCGAAATAGTCCTAAAAAACACACTGGAATATTTGACCTTAGTTTCAGCGACTTTAGCAACCTTGGGAGCCATCCATTCCAGAAGACAGACTTTGGCGGTATTCTTTCTCCCTCGCTCCGGCACTTGGACCAGCCGCCTGCTCCTCCTCAGTTCCCTGGAAGAAAAGGATTCCTTGAAAGATCTCCGCTGTTTGGTAACGTACAACCACACACTAAGAGTAGTGCCAACGCAGCTTTCGGAGCTGGCTTTAACAGTATACCTAGTTTTAGCGCCGAGGAGAAATATATCCCCACCGATGGGGAAGAGACGCCTGCACCGGGTTCCAGTGATGACCAAGGCAACCATCATGATCAACAACCACATCAAGGACAGGGACAGGGACAAGGGCAGGGTTACCAAGACAACAACCCTCAGGGTGGTCATTATCAAGGGGATAGGCCGTCGTCAGGCGACGGTGGTTACAGAAGTGCCCCTGAAGCTAGCAGGGATCATGGACGAAACCCCAGTGGTGCAGCTCCAGAATACTATGACAAACAAGGAGACAATAATCATGGAACCGAAGGCAGTACTGGTTATCGTGGAGATGACAGCCATGGTGCTGCTGCTGCCGATGGTTATCGTCCCACTGCAGGACACCAGGGTAGTGGACCTTCAGACTACCAAAATAGAGCACCCCATGGTGATACAGCTAAGCACCCTAGTGCTGCCTCTAGCTACCAAGGTGATGGTAGTGCAAATGGCTACCATGGTGATGTTGTTAGACCTGGTTATCCTGGTGAAGGTAGTAAAACTGGTTACCAAGGGGATGGTGGCAGAACTGGCTATCAAGGAGACAGTAGTGGACCTAGACATGGATATCAAGATGGTCCTCACCAGGCTCCGACCGTGACGGATTACAAACCCATCGAAGATAATAAAGTATATGCGGGAGGTGATCATAAGAGCGCGCCTGGTATTGGGGATGTCCTGGCTACAGCGCATTCTGGGAATCACCTTCCCCTGAAGACTCCAGTCAATTCATACCCAACTCATGATGCTCCCGTTCAGTTAGCTGAGGCGCCAGTAGCACATCCTGATTCATATCCTCCAACCTCGGGCCATGATTCAATTCCGGTAGGACCAAACGTAGGCTCAAACGTGGACTCGACACCCATCCAAGGGAATTCTGACCCATACATACCAGTACATGATGCAACAGCTACTTCAAACTCGCCCCCGGACCCATACATACCAGTTCATGATGCAACAGCTATTTCAAACTCGCCCTCCTCGGACACTTCTGCTTATACTCCTTTCCAGCACTCGTTCACTCCTAGTCCACCACAGTACGACACACCACCTCAGTACAACACTGCAGCACCGGCAGCTGTACCCAACCCAGGTACCATCCCAGCTTGAAACAAAGAAGCAACAACAGTGTGCAATAACAGTAATTATTCGACTGCAGAACGTCACCAGCAAACATCTTGGGTGAATTGTCGATTTGAATTAAACTTATTTTTATTATCGTTCTTGTTCTCGTTTATGCTTTTATTATGAATATCTCAATAACTACCACTTAGTTCTACAATTATACAGTAAAAGTATTACTGATTTGCTTTTTATCTTTCGAAGACTATAATATTAATATGGTGCCATTTCAATTGCCACTTTAATTGACATTACAGTGGATACCTATTTACTAGTAGTTATAATGCATCAGAGGTTGGGACGGTTAACAATAGTTGTTACAAAATAACAAAACTTGAACACATCATGGAATTTTTACATTTATTGACAATAGGGTTAGCATGTAGGATGTTTTATTATTTCAAATTTGATGAAGAAGCTGTCTATTCGCTTTTATATCATACATTTGTTGTGGAACAGCGTCAAACAAATTTGTATGACGATGTTTTCAATAAATATACTCTTCAAAAAAGTAGGGGAACCTGAAATATTAATGTTAATACCAACTATTAGACCGAACATGCGTTTTGACCACAGACATCCTAGTAAAGAACGTTCAGGTCTGTTTATCAACACACCGAAGCACATTCCATAGTTTGCACGTGCACCACGCAGTCATCTCGTACACGTGCGTGGGGTGTCATTCTCGATTTTGACAATTTCCAGGAAGGTCGATTAATCACTGTGGAACATTATTTCTGTCAATCTTTTTCATTCTGTTGATCATACAGTTGTTATTGTTTTGTATTTAGTCATTTTTATTGTTTGAATTTGCGATTTACTGATAAAAAAACAACGTTAGTTTTCAAATTTCACTTCTGACCCCAATCGTCCTTCAAGATCTTTGGTGGTCATAACACCTACTGTAATACTGAACTACCGGTTGTAATGTTTGCCCAATTAATTCACTATTATTATATAACCATTCCCCGCAGTTAATATACTTTACAATTTTGGCCATTGTAAATTCTTATTAGAGTTCCCCTACTTTTTTTTTGAAGAGTATATATGATAGTGTAAACGGGTTCTTCGCCGACACTATAGAGGACGAAATAGGTAATAAAGAGCATTGTGTAGAAGCATTTCCTCTAAATAGATTTGTTTTCGATGGGTCGAGACATCATGTTAAAAGCAGCAAGTCAAAGGTAGATAGTATGATATGCAATCTGTCGTAGGTTCCAGCCCTTTCAGTGGATCGTTTAGGTTGCTTTCTGACACATAAGCGTAGGAGACCGGGGACAACTGCTCTTCCCCCGCCCCAGGTCTGAAGCAAACTCGGGCAAAAAAGATCAAGATATTCGAGCAAAATGAGCTTGCCTTAAACCTTTTCACCACATATTTCCATCAATCTACCAACAATATTAGTAATCCATGTAAAAATGCGTCGTGATTCCTATGTAGACGTTGTTTTTATTAATGCTAATATGAATAAATGTTGTTATCAAGATTAGGGCATTTTCGTTTAATTCGTGCAAACATCAGCCTGTCCTCCAAACAAAAATGGGAGAACGTACGTCTATCTGATCCATCTCGTGACAGGTATATGAAAGGTTATAGAAGCAGAGTTCCTCATTCAGTTTCACCCATTAACTTCTGTCATTGGCAAACAGTTCAGATATTGAGATGCAAATCCTGGTCATAAGCACTAAAACAAGTACAGGAGCGGATCCATGTGGTGGGTTCTGGGATGCGCACCCATCCGCTTATTATTTTATTTATTAGCATTTTTTTTTTTTAGGGAAGGAAGAAAAGTTTTACTTCACGACGCATTCAAGACATTTTAATTATGGTTAACCTTTTGTGCACGACTGGTGTATCAAAGGCCGTGATATGTGTTATTCTGTCTGTGGAATGGTGCATATAAAAGATCCCTTGCTACTAATGTGAAAATGTAGCGTGTTTCCTCACTAAGACTATATGTCAAAATTACCAAATGTTTCACTTCCAATAGCCTATGATTAATAAATCAATGTGTTCTAGTGATATCGTTATACAAAACAAACTTTAACTTTTAACTTTTTGTGGGGAAGATTTGGGTCTCATATGTGTTTCTGTGGAAGGTTGCCTTTATAATTATAATGTATGTTGGTGTACTTTGGAAAACATTTCATGTCTTTTATTAAAAAGGTGCACCCCTCCCATGAAGAATCCTGTATCCACCCCTGAAGTATATCCTCGTCAAGTATTTGAAAGTGCACCACTCCCTTGCCTGATGTATCTCTGCGGGGTTATGGCGGTGCCATATTCCGAACTGGCAACTGTAGGATGTGTCTTGTCATGTTTTGTTGCAGGTGGTCGTAGTCATCCGAGCCCGAGACCATATGATCGTAAAAACTAGATTCTACAACATTGTGCATTACGGGTGGATTATTGTACGATAGGGTGTTGTAGTCTTCATATGTCGGTGCCTTCTGTGGTATTAGATCAAACTCAGACGTGGTAACATACGTATATACTCCATCATTGACCATCGAACAATTGGCCCCTGGCTGTGAGTCTTCAGGGAGTTTGGTTTTGTTGATGTTTGCTTTCATTCTGAAAAAAAGAAGAATATATATATATATATATATATATATATATACTGAACAAAAAAAGAAACTTCAGATTTGTACATATAGTATTTGTTGTGTTAAAGAATTCATTGTGTAATGAAATTATATAGGTAGTATTAGCCTTGAGCTGTATTATCAGGTTTCATGAATTTTATCGATTATTTTTGCACTGTTAATCGTCGACAACGTGAAATTCAATTTGCACGTGCATGCATGGTTCGACATGTTCCGTGTAGTATTCGGTCAATTTGTTTTACTTGTCTTACTGACATTGTTGTCAAGTGAACGAAAGCACTTAAAAATTTGTAAAAAAATTAACGTTTTTTACATTGTAGCATTTTCAGTATGCCAAGAATACCCAATAATTTACGCGAACGGGCGATTAGCATGCTTAATGCTGGCATGTCGACAGAAGACTCTGCAAGGCATATTGGGAGTTCTAGTCGAGCGATACGAAATCTTCGCGTAAGATTCGAACGACAGGAAGCACCAACGACTTGCCACGTCGTGACGTCCGCGTATTAAACGCGTGGTCAAGACCGCTATATCATGAACACGCATTTGCGCAATTAATTCCAAACTGCCACTGCTACTTCTGCTAACACACCTGGGCTTCATAATAACCGAATCAGTGGGCAAACTGTTCGTAATCGTCTGCGGGAGAACGGTTTACATGCACGACGTCCTTACGTCGGATGCGTTTTAACGCAACGTCATCGTCTAAATCGTCTTAATTGGGCACGTGTACACACTCGTTGGATACGGCGACGCTGGAATACCATTATTTTTTCGGATGAATCCAGATTTTCTTTAGAACGTGGTGATGGCAGGGTGCGCGTCTACCGTAGGAGAAATGAACGCTATGCTGACTGTTGTGTTCTTGAACGAGATCATTTCGGGGGTGGAGGTTGTGTCATGGTCTGGGCAGTCATTGCCCATGGTTATCGTTCTCCACTAGTCGTCATTGATGGCAATTTAAATGCTCAACGTTACCGCGATGACATTCTCGCTCATCACGTCGTTCCTCTGTTCCATAACAATGCCAACATCTCGATTTTTCAGCATGATAATGCCACCTCTCATACAGCTAGAGACACTGTAAATTTTCTTAGGACAAATAACATTGATTTCATTGAAAATTGGCCCGCTAAATGTCCTGATCTTAACCCCATCGAGCATGTCTGGGATAGTCTGGACAGACGATTGAGGCGTCGTCCCAACCGACCCGCTAACGTCAACGAACTTCGTCAAGCGCTCATTCGGGAATGGAACAATATTCCACAGGCAGAAACCAACACTTTAGTAAATTCTATGCACCCGCGATGCACTGCAGTGGTCAATTCAAGAGGTGGTCATACCCGTTATTAAGTGGGTGGGGTTTTTTTTAAACCCCTACCACACTTGGTCAAAATTTCTCCCAGTTTCTGTTAACCTATGGCCATGAATTTTGCACCAAACGATGCATCATGGAACACTCTTTAAACGCATATATAACAATTATTCCCCCGGTTTGTTTTCATCAAGTTATGTTCAAGCAAAGTTAGCGGAAGTTTCTTATTTTGTTCAGTGTATATAATATATATATATATATATATATATATATATATATATATATATATATATATATATATATATATATATCCATGGCTGATCCATTTATGACCAAATTGGCAGGAGAAATGGCTATATATTTGGGCAGAGAATAGGCAGAGAATAAACGATATATTTGATCAGAGAATAAACAGTGATTTTTAATATCACATTTCAGCCAGACACATAAAGAAGGGTTACCAAATTAATTTCTAAAATGAAAGTAGCTGGTGGAAAGTCTAGTAATACAAATAATGTCCTATTATTCACAGGACATTAAACCCAACAGCAGTGGGTCATGTTCCTTGTAAGCATTATGACCCCCTCCAATGTATGACATAAAATATTTCATTTGATAACATGAGGTGTGGGGTTTTACAGTTTCATTACCACTAAAAAATAATGGCTAGAAAGTTTACAAAGTATTATTATTATTATTATTATTAAAAATTCTAATGACAATACTGAATAGGCCTCTAAGATATATATAATATTAACAATATTTCCTATACATGCATTTGCATAAATTTTGTACCAGATGTAACAAATTTTTTCAAAGTTATTTTCCTATCTTTCCTGTAAATATTCAAAGTTAAAGCTACAATGCGCATGCTTATGTGTCATTTGTCTTGAAGGTTAGTCTTGATTAGAAAAAAACAACAACCTTGATTTCAAACATGTGTAGAGTTGATCAACGACAAAAGACCATAACAAGACCGCGAATATTGGAGAAATCCCCCCCAGATGTTTACCTTTTTCTCACAATTACGACAACCAAGACGCAAGAGATAATTAATCCACAACCAGCAGCTGCGCCGACAATGTGTCCAATAGCATGTGAGTCATCATCATCATCTGAAACATGATCATCATATGAAACACCACCATTTCAAACACAATACTCTCTCTCTCTCTCCCTCCCTCCCTCTCTCTCTCTCTCTCTCTCTCTCTCTCTCTCTCTCTCTCTCTCTCTCTCTCTCTCTCTCTCTCTCTCTCTCTCTCTCTCTCTCTCTCTCTCTCTCTTCTCTCTCTCTCTCTCTCTCTCTCTAACTCCGTTGTGGTGGATCCGTTTTTTGGGGTTTTGTTTTGGACATTATGTTATTATACCTCAACTCCACTCCACTCACCGAGAAAAAATAATATTGTAATAATAGGAAATAATGAGAGCGTTGTTTAATTTACTTAATTGTTGGCGCAATGAGATCGATTGATACTGCAGATCGGTCGACAGACAGATACATGCAATATATAGATATCCATACATCAATACATACATACAGACAGACAGACAGACAGACACACACACACACACACACACACGCACAGATAAACAGACAAGACAGTACCACCTTAGAATTGAAATAAACAATTAAACGCAGTACAAAATCAGACTATATTCATTTTTCTTTTGTTTTAAAAAGCAAATGGCTTACCAAATTTATTATCATTTTGGATGCATTCATATTCCACTTCTGAGGCAACGGCTTGGGAGCCGTGTGGTGTATGTTCAGAGCAATTGCTCTTATTAATTGCAAGGACGATTTGTTTAAAAGAACACTGAGTCCTGTTTGAACACTCCTGGACAAGCTCGTGTAATTCAGAGTCGGTGTACGGAAAAATACAATCGTCATTGTTTCTTTTACAACAATTGTTGGTATTGTTTTTGCAAAGTTGAAAAAGATCCTGACTGTCACACTCAGAATAATTGGATTTGAATAGATGTCCTGCTTTCTTGATAGAAATTATTTCCCCTGACTTGCAAGCAATTTCAATGTCCCTACAGTTGCATACATTGATGGTCGTTATATTCAAAGATGAGCCTGCAAAGAAATGGGTTTTATATTTTGTAGTATTGTGATTTTATTTGGTATTAAATAGATTTGGCGATTTCATTATCATTATATTTATCATAAATCATTGATTAATTTTTAGTCACAAATATTTTTTTGTTTTAAACTATGATATTGCACCTAAGTTAATTTATTAGTATGTTATCATTATACATTTATAATTAGAACTGTGGAGTGAAAACTAAACTTTATTCAGGGTTACTTCAGTTAACAGAGATTCAGGAAGTTTAATGTTTCTTTAGGGATCGTTCTCAATTATAGTTTTTCCCCGCTATAATACATAAAACATGTTTATATTTGTATGTTAGCATTATTTTAATCAACATTTGTTTGTTGTTCTTTTAAAAGCGTCATTACTCCCTTCCTCTGGATAAGTATGCAAGATCTCTTGCTAAATTTTAAAACACTAGATGAAAAATAATAAAATCTTGGATTTCTGACAGTTTTAACGAAAAGGGTAATATTAACTAACATTTTTTTAACTATTAAAGTACGAACTGTGTGGTGGTATCATAATATCATAGCATGTTAATTTTTTTCAGTATGTTTAGCAAAGCCATTAAAAATTAATCCAACATGGAGTATAATTCTTATCATAATAGTTCCGACAAGGTCATGGTCATTTGTTACTAAACGCTATTCACCGTTATGAGTCACTCCTGGGTTAATCAAGCAAAATACTTCCTCAAACTTACCCATTGAAACTGCTTGTATATGTAACGAACTGCTTATTGAGTGTCCCTTTACACTGTTCTAATATATAAGGGAATATACCAACATATCGATTCTCATAGACGACAATAATAACGAAAAAAAGTTTGTTTTATTTAACGACGCCACTAGAGCACAATGATTTTTTTATCTTATCATCGGCTATTGGACGTCAAAAATATGGTCATTCTGAAACCGTTTTTTAGAGGAAACCCGCTGTCGCCACATAGGCTACTCTTTTACGACAGGCAGCAAGTGATCTTTTATTTGCGCTTCCCACAGGCAGGATGGCACAAACCATGGCCTTTGTTGAACCAGTTATGGATCACTGGTCGGTGCAAGTGGTTTACACCTACCCATTGAGCCTTGCGGAGAACTCACTCAGGGTTTGAAGTCGGTATCTGGATTAAAAATCCCATGCCTCGACTGGGATCCGAACCCAGTACCTGCCAGCCTGTAGACCGATGACCTAACCACGACGCCACCGAGGCCGGTACAATAATAACGTGTTTAAAACTGCTACACGAACCGTTTAAGTCGACACATACACTATGGATGTAAAATACTATCACCCTTAACCCTTAAATAAACAATAAAACAAAAAATTATTGTTAAGCAAATAACAAAACCAAAAAATGACGGTTAAGCTGCTAGTTTCAAATCTAATGGAAGGCGTCTTTCATTACCCTAGTTCCGCACAAAAATTGTCCTTTTTTTCTCTTTTTAAAAAAAAAAAGCAGAATAGTAGCTGGTACATTTATTCTGGTTCAGATTAAATTACAGTAATTTACTGGCCAGATGAAACAATATTTTATGACAACAAACATTGTCTCACATTTATCACAGTGACAAGATTGATAGTATTAACAGTGCTATTAAAAGTTAGGTGCACTTTCAACTTTGACCCGGCGAGATGCTATTTGGTATACTGTTACCTAAAATGGTGTAGGCCTACAGAAACATGCAACATTTGAAAATGTTAATATTATATAAATCCTGAAATGTGTGCAAATGATGCTCTGACAATTTCCAACAATAATGTTCTTTATTCTTCATCTGATGAACCAAAACTTTGTTGAGATGTCTTTAAATAAAATTAATATCCCTTTTGTTTACTTAATTAGTTGAAAACGATATATAAAATTGCTGTGATATTAGTTTCATAACGGTCTTAAAGACATTTGTGTACCATGACATAAACTATGTGGTCGGTCTGGGATCGATCCCCGTCGGTGGGCCTATTGGGCTATTTCTCGTTCCAGTCAGTGCACCACGACTGGTATATCAAAGACATGTCTGTGGGATGGTGCATATAAATGATCCCTTGCTGCTAATCGAAAAGAGTAGCCCATGAAATGGCGACAGCGGGTATCCTCTCAATATCTGTGTGGTCCTTAACCATATGTCCGACGCCATATAACCGTAAATAAAATGTGTTGAGTGCGTCGTTAAACAAAACATTTCATTTCCTTTCGTAAACTAATTTAACGCATGCTGTCAATGCTGGTTTGACGGACATGTTGAATGACGCAAGGTCACGACATGTCAGCTGCAG